>NC_069505.1:384461974-384721974 GCF_027579735.1 Bombina bombina
AAGACATCGCCGGAAATCAACCCGATCGAGTACGATCGGGTTGATTGACACCCCCCTACTGGCGGCCGATTGGCAGCGAGTCAGCAGGGGACGGCGTTGCACCAGCAGCTCTTGTGAGCTGCTGGTGCAATGCTGAATACGGAGAGCGTATTGCTCGCCGTATTCAGCCAGGTCTGGCGGACCTGATCTGCACTGTCATAAATAGGGGCCAAAATATAGGTTTCATGTTTAAGCATGAAGGCTAAAGCCATACACACAACCACACTCATCAGGTGTTTCTCTTCTATGCCTAGAGGTGCCGTGCCCGTCGCATGTTATTAACAAACCGTTCTATTTTCCCATCAAGTACTTTTCATTTTCTCTTTTTTTTTTCTCTCTCTGTGTCGCTCAATCTCGTGTTTGCTTCTTGCTTCAGGTTCTGTACATCAGAAAACAAAGGAGGTGAGCATTCTCCCTGGTCATCCTATATATACGGTGTTCCCACAGTTTCACCCTCTTTTTTTTTTTTTTTCTTTTTTTTTTATCTACCTCTTTTTCTCCTTATTTCATTTTCCTTGTTTGTTGCTGTCACACTTTTAGGGCTCGATTTATCAAGTTTAGGCGGGTAGCAACACATTCGCCCCTGAGGCGGGCAGCAATCCGCGGCTGGAATTCAGCATTGCACAAGAGCGATATTTTACGCTCTTGTGCAACACCGCCTCCTGCCTGTGCACAGCCAATCACGCGCGGGCAGGAGCTGTCAATCTCCACGGTCAGATGAGACTGAAGATAATGAAATTCTCCACCTAAGGTCTGATGACCGCTGCTCTTGTGACTACCTGCAGTGGTGGGCAAACGGTTTGGTAAATCGAGCCCTTAAAGGCTTGTTTAAATGATGTCATACATATGAAACAGCGCTATTTAAACATGTACGTAATATATATGCATGCAAAAGAAGTTAAAGGGACATACAGCCCAAATGTTTTATTTCATGATTCAGACAGAGCATTCAATTTTAAACAACTTTCCAAGTTACTTCCATTGTCAAATTTTTCTTTGTTTTCTTGTTATCCTTTGCTAAAAAGTAGCATGGTAAGCTCAGGAGTGTGCACGTGTCTGTAGCACTATATGGCAGCTCTATTTCCATGTCATGTAGTTCTCCAGACATGTGCACGCTACCTACCTAGATATCTCTTCAACAAAGAACAAGAGAATGAAGCAAATTTGATATAAGAAGTAAATTGGAATTATTTATTTTTAAATTATATTCTCTATCTGAATTATGTAAAAAAAAATTGGGTTTCGTGTCCCTTTAAGTTTAAAGTTGTGTATTTTGTTTTTGAAACCAAGTTCATGTCTGTACAGCAGGGCCTTAAAGATACAGTAACAACTTTAAGCTTTTATATATATATATATTGTGTTTAGTTATGCATAATGAAACCGCTTTACAAACAAATTTGAATTATTGCCCCCTTTTCATGTAATTTCGTGTTGAGAATTGAGCAATTTCTACTTCTCATTACTTGAACTGCTCCTTGCTGACTTCTCAAGGCTAGTCCTGCTACATATCTATCTTTAAGGGGCTTTATCAGATAACAACTGCAAAACCATTTACATTATACTAACTTTATGACAGTGAGTAGTCTTGTTGTCTGTAGACTAAAGTTCAGATTGGCTTCTCCAAATAACGCAAATGGCGGTAGAGTTTGACTTTTGAAAAACAATTGCAGTAAAAAGGATGTTAATTTGGTTTTAAAAGACTTGGCTGATCTGTTATTCTATAACAACACATCGGAAAGGTTTTGTATGTACAACCCATTTACTGTCCCTTTAAAAGGGTGTTATGTACCTCTTGCTTTTGTGGGAATTTGTGCTTGTCCCACTCTCCCTAGAGAAGCACAAGCGCAGTTGGCAGCCAATGCTGCAGTCACATGGCTGTTTTAGGCAATTTGCAGTATTTTCAAACCTAAGTTACAGATTTTATGTTTGGCTTCTCTAGGGAGTGTGCAACAAAGCACAATTAAATAAAAAAAGGGGGCATACAATTTTAAACCACTATCCAATTTGCTTCATTCTCTTGCTACTCTTTGCTGAAGAGACAGAAATGCACCACTGGCAGCTAGCTGAACACATCTAGTTAGCCAATCACAAGAGACAAATGTGTGCAGCACCAATCAGCAGCAAGCTCCCGCTAGTGTAGCATATGTGCTTATCCCTTTACAACAAGGGATACCAAGAGAACAAAGCACATTTGAAAATAGGAGTGAGTTTAAAAGTGTCTTAATATTATATGCTCTATCTGACTCATGCAAATTTAATTTTGACTTTTCCTATCCCTTTAAAGTCCCTTTAAGGGCTGATTGCTGATTGCCCCCCCCCCTAAAATGTATCACCTGTACTCTTTTATGTCCCTTATTTAATATGCTTTTGTCGTTGTCTTTCCCTTTCCATTAAAGGCTGGAGAAACTCCGTCATCAGTTGATGCCAATGTATAATTTTGACCCAGCCGAGGAGCAGGAAGATTTGGAACAGGAACTGCTGGAGCCAAACAGAGACATGCAGTCCCAGGGCAAGGTGTGTGAATATCTATTTATAAATGGTGTTTATGTGTATAGCTATCTATTGAATGAGAGTGATAGATATATACATACAACAAAGGGGTATGTCTGCGCTTAGGGATATTGTTCTGATACTTAGAGTTGAACCAGGGTACAATGGCTCAGTACAATGGTGTAATATTTGAAGTATACGCATATGTAAATACTTTTAGTAGTAAGTAATAAATCATCCAATGAGGATATTATAATTAGCCACCAGTAAGTCTCTTACTTATACCACTTGGTTACAAGACTAGTCCACAAAAGTGGAGAATGGTAGGGCAGTCCACAATAATGTCCAATTTTTAGCATGACGTGCGACAGTTCCACAAATGCCTCTAATTTCGGCTGCTGTGTCCAAAATGGGAATTTCCTCTTCAAAAAGAAGATCCTCCCCAGGTTGTTCTGAAATGATAGAGAGTGGACAAGCGCACAAAGGGGACACTCCTAGTGAAGATTGTTTGTATCAATGTTATTCACTCAAATAAATGAATAAATGCACACTCGTGTGATTCAACCTTATCCAATATGAGGTATGGATAAGACACTTGGTTAGAGGTGATCTCCCTTTCTGATGATCTTGTGTTGTTTCTGATGAGGTCCTCTTTCCCTTATTCCAGTTATAGCCAGGAATACTTTCCAAACAGGAGCCTGACTTTATCCTCCAGTTCATTTAAAGCAGACGATCTTGCTTAAAGAGACTGATATTTTAGTTCAATAGCTGCAAGGCTGTGAGACTGTTGGATAGCAAGCCTGGCTAAGGGGGCCTGGGTGGGACAGAGCTTGAATTGCTTTATAACATAGCCATATAATGACAAGCTTTATAACATAGCCATATAATGACAAGCTTTATAATATAGCCATATAATGACAAGCTTTATAACATAGCCATATAATGACAAGCTTTATAACATAGCCATATAATGACAAGCTTTATAATATAGCCATATAATGACAAGCTTTATAACATAGCTATATAATGACAAGCTTTAGCGCATAGCTATATAATAACAAGCTTTAGCACATAGCTATATAATGACAAGCTTTAGCACGTAGCCATATAATGACAAGCTTTATAACATAGCCATATAATGACAAGCTTTATAACATAGCTATATAATGACATGCTTTATAACATAGCTATATAATGACAAACTTTATAACATAGCCATATAATGACAAGCTTTAGCACGTAGCCATATAATGACAAGCTTTAGCACGTAGCCATATAATGACAAGCTTTAGCACATAGCCATATAGTGACAAGCTTTAGCACATAGCCATATAATGACAAGCTTTAGCACATAGCTGTATAATGACAAGCTTTAGCACATAGCTATATAATGACAAGCTTTAGCACGTAGCCATATAATGACAAGCTTTAACACGTAGCCATATAATGACAAGCTTTAGCACATAGCCATATAGTGACAAGCTTTAGCACATAGCCATATAATGACAAGCTTTAGCACATAGCCATATAATGACACGCTTTATCACATAGCCATATAATGACAAGCTTTAGCGCATAGCTATATAATAACAAGCTTTAGCACATAGCTATATAATGACAAGCTTTAGCACGTAGCCATATAATGACAAGCTTTATAACATAGCCATATAATGACAAGCTTTAGCACATAGCTATATAATGACAAGCTTTAACACATAGCCATATAGTGACAAGCTTTAGCACATAGCCATATAGTGACAAGCTTTAGCACATAGCCATATAATGACAAGCTTTAGCACATAGCCATATAATGACAAGCTTTAGCACATAGCCATATAATGACACGCTTTATCACATAGCCATATAATGACACGCTTTAGCACATAGCCATATAATGACAAGCTTTAGCACATAGCTGTATAATGACAAGCTTTAGCACATAGCTGTATAATGACAAGCTTTAGCACATAGCTATATAATGACAAGCTTTAGCACATAGCTATATAATGACAAGCTTTAGAACATTGAGGTCATAAGTTCATTATTTGTAAACTGGTACATGATTTATTTATTTTTTGGTCATGCCACAAGGCTCTTGATCTCCCTCTCTTTTCTATCTACACATGATCCATATGTTCTTTAATAAAGTCCCACGGGTTTCAGTATCATTTGTATGCTGATCACATGCAAATCTACCTCTTTCCTCCAGATCTATCTCCCTCCTTGCTAACTCATGTCACTAACTCTGATATCTCATCCTAAATCTAAATTGTTCTAAACCTTAGCTTCCAAGATCCCTACACCCCATAACAATAGCATCATCACCAAAAGCCTTATGCTCATTGCCTTTGAGGTCACACTTGACTCAAATCTTTCACTCATTCCTCACATCCAGTCCTTGGGTAATTCTTGCTACTTCCAATTTAAACGCTTAAAGATTTTCCTCATAAAATACAAAACTAAGATTATAATCCACTCTCTCATCACATCCCATATTGACTATTGCAACTTCATTTGGTCTGTCAGATTTGCAATCCATAATGAGTGCCTCTGCCGGGTCTACATGAGTTGTCCATATTGGCCCCCATTTTGTGGAACTCTTGACCTCTCTCCATAAGACTCGCTAAACTCTCTTAAAGTTTCAAACATCCTTTTAAAAACTCTACTGTAACTTTTCTTACCCATTTCCTCTCCTTCAGCCCTTTAGCATATATGCTCACAAGCCCAGCTATCTTGGAAATCTTCACTCAAAATTATCTACACCCATTGGCAACTCACAGATAGGGCCTCTGCACATTCATCTGGTCTGATATTGCCTTTTGTAAATGTTACCATTGTATCTTGCACCTGTATTTATAGTGCTGCGGAATCTATTTGTGCACTGCAAATTAATTATAATAATAATTATTGCAATGCTGTTACTGAGGAATGTAGTGAGTTCTTTGTATATCTCATCTACATCAGGGACTTTTTCACTTGCGATTCATTGTTCTGCTAATTCTTCATTGCTAAGACCGCTCTATAAGACTGAAAAAGTTTCTATACATCATTATTAGCCCACCTTCATGAGACAGTTTATCAACATTTTGGATAATAGATTCTTTCTCATCTTTCTCCACGTTGGTACATACATCTGTCTATAGATTCTTCCATACATGCAGAGACACATTTTGATATCATCAGCTCCATTCATAATGGTGTAGTCTTTCCAGAATTTCCTGATTGATATCTTTACCATCTGTATTCTCTGTATGAGCTTCTTGAATACATGGTGATGTAGTAGATATTACTCCCTGATCCATTGGTTGTGTGACGGATACACCGGCTACCCCGACTGGGTAGCTCCGCCAAAGGGGATCCTTCCTCTCCCTGGAACAAGCGGCTATGTAGCCTAGGAAAGTGATTGTAGCAGGAGCCCACCCAAATAACTAGACAGACTAGCATTCAGGTGAAAATAGAACAGATTTTATTTATTATCCCAGTACCCAGGGGTGGCGGTTTTTGGGGTGATCCCGGGGGAGCGGTGGCACTTCCAGGGTGTCATTTTAAAGCTCTCGGTCCCCAGAATCTACAGTCCAAAAACCGACGTGATCCGTTAATGGGGACCGGAGTTATGCTGTTTTAAAACGTTCACCTGGAAGTCCAGGGAGAATAGGGGTTATAGGGGGAAACGGAACCCTTGGTTCCAAAGGGAGCTCCCTTCCGGCAATCACCGCACCTCTGGGCCACCCTGAGAGGCAGCAAACCCCAGAAGAGCGGAGCTCTGGGTCAAAGGGCCACTGGAGCGACCTGGGTCAAAGGGCACCAGTAATCCTGGAGGATGCGGTCGACCGGTAGTTCCAGGGGCCCGGCCAGCCGAAGGGGGAAGTTGCGGTCCGTAACCAGCTCCTCCAAGACGACAGTCCATATACAAAACAACCAGGTATAAAAGGTCTGGGGAATCACGGTTGCTCTGAGGAGCTCAAAACCGTTAAGCAGCAACAGGGGTGAGGTCGTAGGGGGTATGGGTTTAACCCTTGCAGCCCAGTATCCGTGACAACTCCCCCCTTCCAGTTCAGCAGACCTGACTAGATCCCCACGGGTCTACTGGGGGCTCTCCGAGGAGCATTCTATTTCAGTCTGCCGGGAAAGTCCATCGGCATTCCCATTGCTCTTTCCCGGCCTATACTGAACATCAAAGTTAAAGGGCTGCAGGGCTAAACTCCATCTTAGTAGACGTCCATTATCTCCCGACACTTGGTTAAGCCACACCAGGGGGTTGTGATCAGTGAGGACAGTGAAGGGTCTTCCATATAGGTACAGTTGTAATTTCTTGAGGGCCCATACCAGTGCCAGGCATTCCTTCTCCACTGCCGCGTAGCCTATCTCCTGGGCAGCAGCTTCCTACTGATTTAGGCTATGGCGTGGTCTTCTCCTTCTTCGTCTATCTGGCTTAGCATTGCTCCCAACCCAAACATGGAGGCATCTGTGTGGACACGAAAACATTTAGTGGGGTTAGGCGCAGCCAGGACGGGGGCAGAGATCAAGGCAGACTTGAGGTTCTGAAAAGCGTTTTCACATTCTGGGGACCACAGTACCTGTCGGGGCAGTCTTTTACGAGTCAGGTTGGTCAGGGGTTTGGTGAGGGTGTTATAATTGGTGACGAACCTTCGATAATAGCCGGCGGTTCCTAGGAAGGCTAAGACGTGGGTCTTAGTTTAAGGAGTGGGCCAGTTTGCCACTGCCTCAACCTTGGCGGGCTCCGGCCGCTGCTGCCCACAGCCTATTCGGTGGCCCAGGTACTGGACTTCTGAGCGGCCTATGGTGCATTTGTCGGGTTTCAGGGTCAGCCCGGCGGTTCTGAGTCGATCTAGAATGATGCCCAGGTGAATCAAATGAATCCTCCCAGGTGTCGCTAAAGATGGCGATGTCGTCCAAGTAGGCACAGGCATAGTCTTGGAGGCCATCCAGCAGGCAATCCACCATCCTCTGAAAGGTGGCTGGAGCGTTCTTCATCCCAAATGGCATGACCTTAAACTGGTAGAGGCCGAAAGGGGTGATGAAGGCGGACTTGGGAACGGAACAGGGTCTAGTGGGATCTGCCAATACCCCTTGCAGAGGTCAAGGGTAGTTAGGAAGTGACCCCTGGTGATTCTATCTAAGAGGTCATCGACGTGGGGCATGGGGTAGGCGTCGGTTGTGGTTCTGTCATTGAGCTTACGGTAGTCAATGCAGAACCAGGTAGTACCATCTTTCTTGGGGACGAGCACCACCGGGGAGGCCCAGGGACTGTTGGACGGTTCAACAACACCGAGGTCCAACATTCCTCGGAGCTCCCGGTGCATACTGTCTCTGACAGCTTCAGGTACTCTGCAAGCTGCCTGTCTCAGGGGAGCTTGTCCTGGGGTTTACACTCAGTGCACAGCCACTGTGGTGTACCCAGAGACATTGGAGATTATCTCCTGGCGGTCCTCTAGTAAATGCCGGACCTGCTGTCTCTGTCCAGCCGCTAACATCTCATCCAGGATTATGTTGGCTACTCCTTGAGGGGTCTCATCCGGCCCAGGGGAGCTCTGGCATGGGAAGGCTTTCTGAGTCTTCCACAGCCGGAGCACAGATTGTGGCTACATCTTGGGGTCTTTCTACATACTTCTTAAGCATGTTCACATGAAAGGTCCGTTGGACCCGGTCATCGGAGCATTTTGTTACAAGGTAGGTGGTGTTATTCAGTTGTTCCACCACCCGGCAGGGCCCTTGCCAGGAAGCCTGTAACTTGTTCGTTTTGACAAGCTTCAAGGCAAGCACCTTTTGCCCTACTGTGAGAATTCAGCTACGAGCATTACGTTCGTACCACTGTTTCTGTCTCCTTTGGGCGCCTGCAGGTTCTCCCGCACCATGGCAGTGAGGTCCTTCAGCCGATCCCTGAACTTCAGGACGTACTCCACAACGGAGGGTCCTTCCTCCCCTGCTGACCCCTTCCAGTGGGCTCGCAACAAGTCTAGGAGCCCCCTTATTTTCCGGCCATACAGCAGCTCAAAGGGTGAAAACCCGGTGGATTACTGGGGCACCTCTCTGTAGGCAAATAGGAGGTGCGGCAGGAATTTTTCCCAGTCTTTGGGAGTAGCCGAGAACGTCCGAAGCAATTGCTTCAGTGTCCCGTTAAACCGTTCACAAAGCCCATTGGTCTGGGGGTGATGGGAGGCACTGTACAGGGGTTTTATCCCACACAGTTCCCATAACTTTTGGGTGACCTCCGCTGTAAACTGGGTCCCCTGGTCAGAGACCATTTCTCGGGGAAAGCCTACCCTGGTGAATACCCGGAGCAAAGCACTTGCCACCGTCTCCACCTGGATATTTGCCAGAGGTATTGCCTCTGGATACCTAGTGGCATAGTCTACTACCGTGAGTATGTATTTTTTCCCAGAGGGACTGGGTCGAGGTAGGGCCCCTACTATATCCACAGTGATTCTGCTAAAGGGTTCGTCAATAACGGGGAGAGGGTTAAGGGGAGCCTTCGTATGGTCCCCGGTCTTCCCTACTTTCTGACACACCACGCAGGTCCTACAATATTCCTTAATTTCTCTTGTGATTCTGGGCCAGAAAAAGACCTGAGTAAAGCGGTGGTGTGTTCGGGAGTTGCTTAAATGCCCGGCCAAGGGGATATCGTGTCCTATTCGCAGCAGGTCGGACCGATATTGTTTCGGTACCACCAGCTGGCGTTTGGGCACTGGCCCTTTCTTCCTCCGGGAGACCCAATACAACAGGCTGTTTTCCCATCGGAACCGTTCCTCCCTGGGGATCAGTCCCTACTCGGTCTCGGAAGGAGGCAAGGGTCGGGTCGCTTAGTGTCTCTTGGGCAAATTCCGAGGGGGAGGCCCAGGATAGTTGGTCGGGGAGGAGGGCAGGGAGCGGGGTTGGGCATTGGGGCGTGAGGGTGGGTCGTTGGGGAAGGAGAGGAGTCGGGGTGGGGGGTCTTACCTGGGTCCCCAGCTGCGGTGTGTTGGCTTGACGCTGAGCTTGCCTGCGGGTGGTCACTGGGCAGGTGTCCATGGAAGTATCCCCCATAAAGGTGGAAACAAGTAGGCCGAGGTCGTTTCCTAGTAAAACCTCGGCGGGAAGATCTGGCATAATGGCCACGTCCAAAGTACGGGCTCCGGTGCCCCAAGCCAGATGGACACCTGCAAGAGGGATTCGCACAGTGGCACCTCCGGCCACTCGAACAGCAAGAGTTCTTCCAGTAGTGGTAGAAGCAGAGGCCAGATGAGGCTGGATCAGGGTGATGGTGGATCCAGTGTCCCTTAATCTCTGGGCCGCCTTTCCATTGACCCAAACGGTCTGGCAGTGGTGCTGACGGTTGTCTGTGGACACAAGGTGAGCTTTTTTTAGAGTGCCAACCTCCTCTTCTGCTCATTCAGGGTAGTCAGCCGATGCCAGTGTATGAGCGTAGTGGGCAGCGGCTGGGTAGGTCGGGGCTGGAGTGCTCACCCAACTGTTGGCTGGGGGTGTCTTGGCTGGGCTGTCGCTGCTGTTGGGCCCGCAGGAGAAACATCCTCGTGAGTCCCTGACTCGGCCGGAGAGACAAAGGCCGGGCGTCCTGGGGTCTTATTGGTAGCCACTGGGGGTTGGACTACAACAGAAGCTGTGCGTGGAGTCGATTGCGGGGCATGGCGAACTTGGCGGCGGGCATCTGCGTACTGATCTGCCAGGACAGCTGCCTGGTCTGCTGTGGTGGGTCGACGGTCATGGACCCATTCTTTAATCTCGACTTGAACATGGTTATAGAAATGCTCCAGTAGAAAAAGCTGTGCCACTTCGGCCCCAGTAGTGGCCTTGCAGCCGGCTAGCCAGGAAGTCATCGACCGGGTGAATTGGTGGGTCCATTCTGTGAAAGGCTGTCCACCCTGCTTCCTTAATGCCCGGAATTTCTGCCGGTGGGCCTCCGGCATGAGCCCATATCGGGCAAGGATATGGTCTTTTACTTTGTTATAGTCCCTTTGGTCCTCCGAAAGGGTAGCGTGGAAAGTGGCCAAAGCACTCCCTGACAATTTACCAATCAGGACAGACAGTCTATCGGCATAGGCTACCCCCTGCAGTTCACATTGGGTCTCAAAGACCTGAAGATAACAGTCAATATCCTCCTCCTCTTCCTTGTATGCTCGGAAGGCCCCATGGGGTAGCTTGGGTGGTCAAGGAGCCAGCACTCGATGGGTGGATGGAGCCCCTCCTATGGACTGGTGGCTTTCTGCTAACTTGAGCTGGGTAACATCTGAGACTATCTTGGGTAGTTCTGCTCCTGGTCCCCGCAGTCTTTCCTCGAGTCTCCATTCAATATTCCTTCTAGCTGGTGGTTTGAATGTCCCAGGAAATTGGAAGCATTCCACCGCTGCCAGCCAATGTGACGGATACCCCGGCTACCTCGATCCTTCCTCTCCCTGGAACAAGCGGCTATGTAGCCTAGGAAAGTGATTGTAGCAGGAGCCCACCCAAATAACTAGACAGACTAGCATTCAGGTGAAAATAGAACAGATTTTATTGGGACAAACACACATGTTATACACACACTCATCTTGATAAAAACAGGAGACAATGCCACAGTTTTCCCGCCCCTCCAGACAGGCTGGCACCGGCCATAGCAACCACGGTCCCACAGGTACCCAGGGGTGGCGGTTTTCGGGGTGATCCCTGGCACTTCCAGGGTGTCATTTTAAAGCTCTCGGTCCCCAGAATCTACAGTCCAAAAAGCGACGTGATCCGTGGCTGGGGACCAGAGTTATGCTGTTTTAAAATGTTCACCTGGAAGTCCAGGGAGAATAGGGGTTAGAGGGGGAAACGGAACCCCCGGTTCCCAAGAGAGCTCCCTTCCGGCAATCACCCCACCTCTTGGCCACCCTGAGAGGCAGCAAACTCCAGAAGAGTGGAGCTCTGGGACAAAGGGCCACTGGAGCGACCTGGGTCAAAGGGCACCGATAATCCTGGAGGCTGCGGCCGACCGGTAGTTCCAGGGGCCCGGCCAGCCGAAGGGGGAAGTGGCGGTCCGTGACCAGCTCCTCCAAGACGACAGTCCATATACAAAACAACCAGGTATAGAAGGTCTGGGGAATCGCAGATGCTCTGAGGAGCCCAAAACCGCTAAGCAGCAACAGGGGTGAGGTTGTAGGGGGTATGGGTTTAACCCTTGCAGGCCAGTATCCTTGACAGGTTGTATTTATGAAGTGGTGTTCTAGGAAGGTAAATCACTTCTACAGGAATGCAAGTTTGAAGTGTGTCGAAATAATCAGGGTGGTCTAGACCTTTAGGTTCAATGCTGTACTTCTGATACCCAAATCATTAATGGGTTTGATTCAGGGAACACTTTTTATGGCTGGCTGTGTTTTTTTTTTTTTTAGGCTTTAGCTTAAAGTGCCATAAAACAGGTTGAGATCTGTGCATATCCTAAAAGGGCTAATTAATTAAAAATGGTTTGCATAAAAAAATTGTTTATCCTAACCACTCCCCCTCTTGTTGGAGAAACTGTGGTGGCATTGGTGCCCCACTGCACACATGGTGGTCTTGTCCCAGCCTTAAGCCGCTCTGGAGTAAAACCAGTACGGTCTGTAGCTCGATGGGTCTTCCAGAGATTGTGGATTCCGGAATGGCTCTCCTACATTTTAGGTTTGGAGAAAGTGCCCCCGCACAAGAGAACTCTTCTTATATACATACTCACCTCAGTTAAAATGACAATCGCTAGGAACTGGAAGAAAGTACAACCTCCGAAATGGCAGAGTGTAGTAGAGTATCTAAATTTTGTTAAGTCCATGGAAGACTTTGTATACAGAATTTGGCGCCAATCAGAAATCTTCTGTCTTGTCTGGGAACCCTGGGGGGCTTACCTACAGAGACATAAGGTTAAACGCTAGGCCTTTCAGTCCCCCGATAGCGCTAATACCTGAAACGGGATCTAGATTGATTCTACGTCCTCCTTAATTTCCCCCCCTCCCCACCATTTAATGTGCCCCTTCCCTCCCCTTCCTTACCTAATCCATATTACCGTCCTTTATTGAGTACCCCCTTCCCCCAGTGGGAGTGCTTTAGTCCACGACAGTGCAAAGGTAATTAGACTTAGATCCGACTCTGTGGTGGGCGGTGGCCCTCGTCGGCCTCCGCGCTATTACCCAACCACTTTTGCACTCAGTACTTTTATTATAGCTAGTTTACTAGCGTAACTACACTTCAAAAGAGGCGGAAATCGCCACAATTTTACCCTACCCACAGATTACGACTCTCCTTATCCGTGAACGCATCTGCACACTCCGCACTTCACTTCTCACTTAAGAACAGATTGACCCTCAGAATTGTAAAGAATAGAGGTGAAAAATTGATTATGTTATGCAATATTACTGTATCTTTACCCTAATGCGGTGTGGGATTTTTGTAATTATTGTGTTTACCCAATACTTGTAATGTTTGAACGAGTTGTAATAATTTATGCTTATAATAAAAAAAAAGTATATTCTAAAAAAAAAAAAAAAAAATGTTTAAAAATTGATGGCAAGTATTTTAAAATGATTTTCAAAAATAAGCAAAATAAAATGCATAGCTAAGTTGCCTGGAGCAGCCAACTCCACCCCTCCCTTATCAATGTTTACACACAGGCATTGTATTTTAACTGAGTTCACAGCTTCTAGGTATGCTCCAGCAGATAATCCCTATGCATTTTTGCATTCTACCAAAGCACAATAGATATAGATACAGCCATAGAAGGAAATGTGTGGTGGGAGTTAGAGCTTTACAATTCAGAAACTAAAAAGAAAGGGTTAATGGCGAGGCACTGCAGTATAAATTTGCAGTTAAAGTAATTAAAGTACATATTATTATATTTTGTCTCTATCCCAACTTGTTTTATGACCCTTTAAATTCACCTTTAACATTTCCCCCCTAGCAAGAGAGTGTACTGTTTTTTTTTTTCTCCAGCTTTGAACCCATCTGTACTTTTATATTCTACAAAGAAAAATGCACAGGAAGTACAAAAAGGGTTTGTTTATCATTAAATACAACTTCATGAGGATAGTTGCTCAATGATGGCTTTAAAATTTGTAGGAAATTCCTGGCTGACTTTGTATTTGCACCAGCTCAGCCGGTGAAACAGACGCTATGAAGGTTACTGCACTTTTTAAATCTATCAAACCATCCTCTTCTAGCTTTAAATATTTCTGATGTATCAATGTGAAGATGTTTCTTCAATGCTTTAAGCAACTGGCTTCTTGGGCAAATTACCTTTTGTTGCTGAGGTTGTGGGTACAGAAGCTCTTACCTTCTCTTACCTTGTGTGTTTTTATGGTAGATGTTCCAATATTTTATTAAGCACCCACATCAACATGACGCTCACCAGCTGCCTTATCACCTTCAATGCGTTTCCTTTGCATCTTAGATGCAGTAACATCACTTGCAGGCTTGTTTTCAGACACAATGGGTGCACTTGCAGGCTTGTTTTCAGACACAATGGGTGCACTTGCAGGCTTGGTTCCAGACACAATGGGTGCACTTGCAGGCTTGGTTCCAGACACAATGGGTGCACTTGCAGGCTTGGTTCCAGACACAATGGGTGCACTTGCAGGCTTGGTTCCAGACACAATGGGTGCACTTGCAGGCTTGGTTCCAGACACAATGGGTGCACTTGCAGGCTTGGTTCCAGACACAATGGGTGCACTTGCAGGCTTGGTTCCAGACACAATGGGTGCACTTGCAGGCTTGGTTCCAGACACAATGGGTGCACTTGCAGGCTTGGTTCCAGACACAATGGGTGCACTTGCAGGCTTGGTTCCAGACACAATGGGTGCACTTGCAGGCTTGGTTCCAGACACAATGGGTGCACTTGCAGGCTTGGTTCCAGACACAATGGGTGCACTTGCAGGCTTGGTTCCAGACACAATGGGTGCACTTGCAGGCTTGGTTCCAGACACAATGGGTGCACTTGCAGGCTTGGTTCCAGACACAATGGGTGCACTTGCAGGCTTGGTTCCAGACACAATGGGTGCACTTGCAGGCTTTGTTCCAGACACAATGGGTGCACTTGCAGGCTTTGGTTCTAGACACAATGGGGGCACTTGCAGGCCTGGTTCCAGAAATAGGAGCTTACATTTACTACAGTGTAGTACTGTAGCTGTACTTTTTTCCACACTATAGCTGCTGAACATGAGAAAATGTATTATATGGAATGTGTTAAAATGTTACACTTTTAGGAACTGTGTAGCTTCGCTTACGTCAAAAAAGAAAATTTATTTTTGAAGCTTGAATTATATAGCAGTGCTATGCGGGTAGTAGGGAGACATTATGCTAGAAAGATGCAGTAATCACAAAACCTTATTAGCTTGGACATCATAGGGCATTAGTGAAGCAGCACTAATTGGGCCTCATTAAACCATGAAGCAGGGTACTATGTGTGTGTGTGTGTGTACAGGGAGTGCAGAATTATTAGGCAAGTTGTATTTTTGAGGATTAATTTTATTATTGAACAACAACCATGTTCTCAATGAACCCAAAAAACTAATTAATATCATAGCTGAATATTTTTGGAAGTAGTTTTTAGTTTGTTTTTAGTTATAGCTATTTTAGGGGGATATCTGTGTGTGCAGGTGACTATTACTGTGCATAATTATTAGGCAACTTAACAAAAAACAAATATATACCCATTTCAATTATTTATTTTTACCAGTGAAACCAATATAACATCTCAACATTCACAAATATACATTTCTGACATTCAAAAACAAAACAAAAACAAATCAGTGACCAATATAGCCACCTTTCTTTGCAAGGACACTCAAAAGCCTGCCATCCATGGATTCTGTCAGTGTTTTGATCTGTTCACCATCAACATTGCGTGCAGCAGCAACCACAGCCTCCCAGACACTGTTCAGAGAGGTGTACTGTTTTCCCTCCTTGTAAATCTCACATTTGATGATGGACCACAGGTTCTCAATGGGGTTCAGATCAGGTGAACAAGGAGGCCATGTCATTAGATTTTCTTCTTTTATACCCTTTCTTGCCAGCCACGCTGTGGAGTACTTGGACGCGTGTGATGGAGCATTGTCCTGCATGAAAATCATGTTTTTCTTGAAGGATGCAGACTTCTTCCTGTACCACTGCTTGAAGAAGGTGTCTTCCAGAAACTGGCAGTAGGACTGGGAGTTGAGCTTGACTCCATCCTCAACCCGAAAAGGCCCCACAAGCTCATCTTTGATGATACCAGCCCAAACCAGTACTCCACCTCCACCTTGCTGGCGTCTGAGTCGGACTGGAGCTCTCTGCCCTTTACCAATCCAGCCACGGGCCCATCCATCTGGCCCATCAAGACTCACTCTCATTTCATCAGTCCATAAAACCTTAGAAAAATCAGTCTTGAGATATTTCTTGGCCCAGTCTTGACGTTTCAGCTTGTGTGTCTTGTTCAGTGGTGGTCGTCTTTCAGCATTTCTTACCTTGGCCATGTCTCTGAGTATTGCACACCTTGTGCTTTTGGGCACTCCAGTGATGTTGCAGCTCTGAAATATGGCCAAACTGGTGGCAAGTGGCATCTTGGCAGCTGCACACTTGACTTTTCTCAGTTCATGGGCAGTTATTTTGCGCCTTGGTTTTTCCACACGCTTCTTGCGACCCTGTTGACTATTTTGAATGAAACTCTTGATTGTTCGATGATCACGCTTCAGAAGCTTTGCAATTTTAAGAGTGCTGCATCCCTCTGCAAGATATCTCACTATTTTTGACTTTTCTGAGCCTGTCAAGTCCTTCTTTTGACCCATTTTGCCAAAGGAAAGGAAGTTGCCTAATAATTATGCACACCTGATATAGGGTGTTGATGTCATTAGACCACACCCCTTCTCATTACAGAGATGCACATCACCTAATATGCTTAATTGGTAGTAGGCTTTCGAGCCTATACAGCTTGGAGTAAGACAACATGCATAAAGAGGATGATGTGGTCAAAATACTAATTTGCCTAATAATTCTGCACTCCCTGTATATTGGTTTTAATCTTAGCTGAGAGCTTGTAAGTGAGTGCTGGACTTTCTCTGTGTGTTGTATTAATTTTTTTTGTAATTTTGCCTATGGGCCTTGCACTCAGGCCTGTCTGGGATTAACTGCCTTTGACTCTGGGGATAGCACAGCTTCCTGTGAGTGCCATTGAGCACCCAGTGCTGAGAATGTTACAGGGTCATTGGATGTGTACCCAGTCCAGAGAGTGCAGTCCCCTTCCGTGTTTTGTGTGTGTGTGTGTGTGTATATATATATATATATATATGTATATATGTGTGTGTATATATATATATATATATATATATATATATATATGTATGTATATATATATATATATATATATATATATATATATATATATATATATATATATATATATATATATATATATATATATATATATATATATATATATATATATATATATATATATATATATATATATATATATATATATATAACCAAATATATCTCCTAAACCTTCTGTGTCCCTTGGCAGGCAGAATACATCAAACAGTTGTGCATTTTATGTTTTGAGAGCTCTTAAAAGCTATCTGCAGTGCCGTACTGTTTATTGTGATGTATGTATCCTGCCAAGGGGCATGGGGTATTGTAAAACAACTTATTGAGGCATCACTTTAGGTTTGTTTTTAGATGTTGAAAGCGCATTGGAACAGTGGAGATATTTCAAAGAAAATGTGCAGTATTTTTAAAATGCATGAACAGGTTGAGTGCAGGGTAAATAAGAAGTGCTGAGAGAAACGTGGTATGCAGCGGAAGATGATGAATAGTGAAGAAAAGATGTGCAGAAGGGAGAGTAAGCTTAAAGGGCATATTTCTGTTTAAATATCTGCAAGAATATGAAGCTATGGCAAAGCATAAGTGTGAAATGTTGTCTTAAAGGGGCAGTGTACTGTAAAACTTGATACCCCTTAATGGGTTTCTAGTGACATTTTGTTATTCTAGCTGAAGAGTATAAAATGAGTAGGAAATTGTTCCTTTTAGGTTTATTTTTGATTATGAACTACCTGGGTTTGCTCTTTGAAACCACAACCCATTTAAATGGGTTGAGCTTGCAAGGCTATCAGTTCTTCTTACATAGTAACTCTTTATACACACACACAACCTCCTTATGTTATCTCTGTTTGTATACTTAGAGAGAACAATTGAAAATTAATATTTAAGAACTTATCTCTACAACCCCCCACTGGGAGTGTAATTTATTCTCCAGGTTATGTTTACACAGCTTTTCTTAGCGAATATTTAAAGGGACATGAAACCTAAAACATATACTTTTATGATTCAGACAGAACATGTGATTTTAAACAACTTTCGAAATGTACTTCTGTTCTCTAATTTGCATCATTCCCTTTGTATCCTTAGTTGAAAAGCATACCTAGGTAGGCTTGGGTGCAGCAATGCATTACTGGGAGCTAGCTGTTGATTGGTGGCTGCACATAAATGTCTCGTTATTGGTACGGTCTCCCAGTAGTGCACGGTTGCGGATACAAAGATAATAAAGCAAATTTTATAGTTTAAGTAAATTTGTAGAGTTGTTTCAAATCATGTTCGCTATATGAATCATGAAAGATGGTTTCATGTCCCTTTAAGTAATTATTGAAATGTTCAGTATAGGGTGGGGATATGGCAAGCAAAGCAGCTATTTCAAAAGACCTTATATCTAAAGACGTTATTTGTAATTAATTTAATATACTCCAGCAGGTAAAATAGATAGTTGGGAACACATTCAAGAGGAGAAAAGGTTACAGCACACTGTTACTTTAAAATACCTCACACCATTTAGTACAGTGTTTGGTAAAGCAGCAATAATCCTCAGCAGCATACAAAAGCCGGGAGCACTATGATACAGGTTTTCAGCCTGGTACTCCCAAACTAAGGTGCCGCCTGATTCAGCACTTCACCGGCTATTGTATCTGGTGATGTGCACCAGCTTTTTAGTAAATGCAACCTCTTCATTACTAGTCTTGTTAAAGAACCTGTGAAACGACTTTTCATGACCGCTGTTGACCTATTCTCTGTGATATTTAAATAGTAAGGACTCCATGAGGATTAATGCTTATAATATAAATACATAAATAAATTTAAAAAAAAAATAAAAAAATAAAAAATATATATATATATATATATATATATATATATATATATATATTAAGTTGTGTAGGTAAAACAAAGTGCAGCTTTTTGAAAACTGTAGAAAATGGGCTAATGTTTATGCTTCACTAAGCAATTAAAACATTATTGTCTTTATATTATTTATGTTGAATGTGTTTATAATATAAGTATTTGCCCACAGGTACTTCTCACCAGCCTGTGCCCACTGCAGAGACCCACTCGTCTTGTCTTCACAGACGTGGCAAACTCGATCACCGCCTGAAGAGTGAGATCACCGTTACAGAATTACAACCAGTCACTGTGACTCACTGTGTCATTTTTGTCACTGTGCCCAGGGCTAGATTATGGCAGCCCACTATACAGGGCTAAGTCACTCCTGGCACTGCTGCAGGGGAGGGAAAGCTTTGCAGACACCCAGTCATACACTAGGCCACTGACTGCTCTCTATACACTTATAGAAATCTCTTTGCCAGCTGTTTTCTTTACAATATGTGGTGTACCCCAAAGAGGTAGCACGTATAAGGTGCTCTGCACGCACACACAATATAAACTATTTCATAGGCAAACTGTTCTTTCAGTAATACTATTTTGTACTGACTTTTACTGGGTGTGCACTCATATGACGCTTTGTGTTATCACCGTTCTCTGTTCTGAAGCACTAGAATACTCATATGCTAGTGAGTGTATTGTCACACGGCTCTAAGGAGCTGTATGCTAGTATTTACATACACTGACCTGCCCCACTTTGTGCAGAAGACTTAAAATACACTGACTCTACATTGTCTCCATAGGTTTAACTACCATGTTGCTATCTGACCCGCATACACAGGGGGCCCGTGGATCTGGATATAGGGCTGAGAATTTGTGCCCAAATCAGCGAATATGTTATGTGTTTGGCAGTATGATTGTAACCCAGGAGAAGTATTATATTGTTTGTTTTCTTTTGTGTGTCACCTTGGGCAAACCCATCACCATTCACCGCCACTCATTCAACTGTGATAGATACAACATTATTCTCATTTTATAATATTATGTTTGAGGAGGCGTCATTTATAGTATAGTTTTTTTACAATTTTTAAGAGTCTGACATGAGCTATTCAGACCACAGGGTCCCTGGCATCCTTTTATATAAATGTGAGTTATATGTATGTATATATGAGGGCTAAGTGAAAGGGGTAGTGGAAAGAGCACAAGTCAGATTTTTCTTCTCAGGCACAATGGTACCTAGTTCTGTGTGTACTGAGTAAGTGCGCAGAAGTGAACAAACAGTGACTTCCTGTTACCATCATGATCTGCTTTAATTAGATGCCCTTCCGTTTTAGCACTACCCGAAACAATCACTGCAAAGACTAAGAATTGGTTTAGCATTTTATCATTGCTCTACAGAAAAGCTAGCTAGTGTGTATATAATTTGTGTGCACCTGAGGGCTTCAAGGGGCCCCTATGCACCAGCCCGTGGCCTCCATCCTTTCCTCTAGTGTAGAGAGCTAATGTCTAACCAACAAAACAGCCTTCTCATATACCATCTCCCAAAAACTAAGGCTTGTCCAAAAGATACATTTTGATTAGAAGGAACGTCTTTAGAGTCCCATCCAACAGATAAATAGCCTCATGTTAAAAAAAAATGTAACTATGTTTGCACAAGTATATTATACACTACAAGGCCTGACGCAAACAAGGGGTTTGTACAAGAAAATCCTGTTTGGTTTTTCTCTCTCTAGGGTTATACATGCTACCTCTTGTTTTATGGTCCAGGTACCACCTGGGAGTAGCTTCTTTTAGCCCAATTGTGCTTTTCGCTAAGGAAAACTTTCCTAATGTATATCAGTCTTATCCAGCCTAACAAGGTCAGTACAGCCTCAAAATACCAGGCAATTCCCCTCTGAACAAGGGAAATGGCAACCTCAGATCCCCAGGGTCATACTACAAATACATACACAAAGATAAGCGTCTACCAGGAATGAGCAAAACCTCAGTAGCTTGTTCTATGGCCCAGTTACCACCTGGGAGTAGCTTCTTTTAGCCCAATTGTGCTTTTCACAGAAGAAACACATAGCTCCTCCCCTTGTCATTAAGACTCCACTCTTAGTCTTCCTATTCCAGAGTGAAGAATACACATGTATGGAGGTATACATTACAGCACTGGGTGTGCTAAGAGCAAAACTGACAAACATCAAATGCTAGTAAACCCTCATTAACTGAACACCCCTAATTTAATTACTTTTGAAATGGACTTATTATGTTGGTAAGAATGACTATCCAGTCCCTTTGGGGACTCGTGAACACCTATGCTGTATATTATGGTTACCTGTCACTTGTGTACACACAGTG
Organism: Bombina bombina; assembly: GCF_027579735.1. NCBI lineage: Eukaryota > Metazoa > Chordata > Amphibia > Anura > Bombinatoridae > Bombina > Bombina bombina. The sequence goes on from NC_069505.1 coordinate 384,482,960, forward strand.
CATTGAGATAGGTTCCAGTAAAGGACAGTAATCAGCACAGACCCTGCATATATTCTCTGATGAAATACGGCATCAGCAAATCTGGACTTTTGTAAACCTGTGCTAATAAATTATCATTTGTCTATCTGCAATTGCCCCCCCACAGACAGAAAGTAGTGCACCTGCACAGACTGCCATGTACTGAATTACTGCAGTGTTTATGCCGCTCTGCACTGGGACTCCCGGCAGCAAACTCTTTGGGCCCTGGCTGGTCCTCATAATATTCAGCGGAAGAGCTGCTGCTTAACTCTTTCACTTCTGCATCTCAACACAGGAATGCCCAGTGACCAAGTGAGATGCTCTCGCAGTAAAAGGGTTACAGAGACCATTTTTTTTTGCTTTGTATTATTTATTGGAAGATTGATATTTATTTGTTTTGATTCCTCATGCTTCATTAAAATTCTTGGACCTCTGAGATGTATGGACCTTAATAATTTCCTTTTTTGTTCACATCCTCAGGACTTAACCGTTTTTCCTTTCACTGTATTTTGGAAGCCCCTCGTCAGCATAAATAGAGCAGTAAGTGTCTGATCAGCATGAATGGTAGAGGTCCTTGCAGAAAACAAAACCTTTATATACCCAGGATAGAATTTAGATCTATGTTTTATCAGAACAGTGTGGCACAACTGGGGCAGAAGAAAAACATTTTACACAAAGTAAGCAACATTTTACTACTTACCCTAGCATAAAAGCAGAGACTAAACGCTTATAAAATGATGTTAAACAGTTTTGTTTTTTCTATCAAGCATATTTAAAAAACAGTTCAAATATGTTATTGTTATGAAAAAAAAGAACTTTTAGTGAAAACTGCTTATTTTGCATGTGACACCGTTAGAATGTGCACAGCTGGTCTGTGGAATAGAAGCTTATTGGCTGATATAAAAATTACAGTGTAGACATTGTTAATGTTGTAAATGACTATTGTAGCTGGAAACAGATGATTTTTAATGGAATATCTACATAGGCGTACAGAGGCCCATTATCAACAACCATCTGTCCTGTGTTCCAATGGCACATTGTGTTTGCTAATCCAAGTTTATCATTTAAAAAGGCTAATTGATCATTGGAAAACTATTTTGCAATTATGTTAGCACAGCTGAAAACTACTGTGCTAATTAAAGAAGTAATAGAACTGACCTTCATTAGACTAGTTGAGTATCTGGAGCATCAGCAATTGTGGGTTTGATTACAGGTTTAGATCGCCTAAAACAAAGAGCTTTCTTCTGAAACTCATCAGTCTATTCTTGTTCGGAGAAATGAAGTCTATTCCATGCAAGAAATTGGCAAGAAACTGAAGATCTCGTACAACGCTATGTACTACTACCTTAACAGAACAGTGCATACTGGCTCTAACCAGAATAGAACGAGGAGTGGGAGGCCCCAGTGCACAACTAAGCAAGAGGACAAATACATTAAAATGCCAAGCTTGAGAAACAGATGCCTCATAGGTCCACAACTGGCAGCTTTATTAAATAATACCCACAAAACACCATTCTCAATGTCAACAGTGAAGAGGCGACTCTGTGATGCTGGCCTTTTAGGCAGAGTTGCAAAGAAAAAGCTATATCTCAAAATGGCCAGTAAAAAGAAAAGAATATAGGAATAGTATAGTCAAAATTAAACTATCATGATTCAGATAGAGCATGCAATGTTAAGCAACTTTCTAAGTAACTCCAATTATCACATTTCTTCGTTCTCTTGGTATCTTTATTTGAAAAAGCAAGAATGTAAGCATAGGAGCCGGCCCATTTTTGGTTCAGCACCTGACTAGTGCTTTCTAATTGGTGTCTAAATGTAGCCACCAATAAGTAAGCGCTTAAAGCTAAATAGGATATGACCACTCTAATTGAAAGTTTAATTTAATACATACAATTTAATACAACAGGTGTATAAATAAAAATAATCCTAAAATCTACATGGATCCATGATAATAAAATGTCTAATCTAATCTTTAAAATGGACAGATAAAATCCTGTATGATGAGTTATACAACAATTTTAAAACACAAATGATGGATACAAAGAATCTCACAGGAAATATGTCATAAAATTGTAAGAGATCTCAAAATGCCAAAAATACAGTGATGCAATAAATATAATGATGCAATAAATATAATGATCCGTACAATGTGTGGTCAAAATGTCTTACTAATATATAGTCCAACTACTAACCTAACTAACTGTCTTGATAAAGGTCTGCTAAAGACCGAAACGTGTCGACTTACTGGTGAGCAATATTTCATATATTTTATGGTTATATGATTGTTACTACATCTGTTTTTTTCTGTTTAATTACAGGATTCACAGCTACTTTCTATTTTTATTTATTTTTCACGTGTTTTTACCTATTGGATATAACTGTCACCATCATATTTTTAGGATAACCATTATGAAGTTCTAAATATTGAACAGTTTTGATTTTTATTTTTGTGTTTTTTATTTTTGATTTTGACTTTGATTTTTACACAAATTTTTGCACTTTTTTCACAATTTTGGATTATTTATTTATTATCGGTTATTTGTAGAGCGCCAACATATTCCGCAGCGCTATAAACAAAGGGGGAGTACAACAAAACAATTATAGGGTAGAGGGCCCTGCCAAGAGTTGCACTGTTGTAGTCAGCTCTTAAGAAGGTGATCTACAAACAGCTAAACTTTTAGGCTTACATGCTAAGAGGGTTCAGGGGATTGCAGTGGAGGAGAGGAACTGGTATTAGGAAAGGTTAGCGTAGGTTGTATGCGTCCCTGAACAGTAGAGTCTTTAGGGAGAACTTGAAGCTTTTAAAACTAGAAGAGAGTCTTGTGGAGCGAGGCAGAGAGTTCCATAAGATGGGAGCCAGTCTGGAGAAGTCCTGTAAACGGGAGTGTGATGAGGTGACAAGAGAGGAGGAGAGGAGGAGGTCATGAGCAGAGCGAAGGGGACGGAGGGACAGTATCTGGAGACGAGGTCTGAGATGTAGGGGGGAGCAGTGCAGTTGAGGGCTTTGTATGTAAGAGTGAGAGTTTTGTGTTTGATCCTAGAGGCAAGAGGAAGCCAGTGAAGGGATTGGCAGAGAGGCGCAGCAGATGAAGAGCGACGTGTAAGGAAGATGAGTCTGGCAGAGGCATTCATTATGGATTGTAAAGGAGCTAGGCGGCAGGTGGGGAGACCAGAGAGGACAGAGTTGCAGTAATCAAGGTGGGAAAGAATGAGAGAGTGGATTAAAATCTTAGTTGTGTCTTGTGTAAGGAAGTGTCTAATTTTAGAGATGTTTTTAAGGTGGAAGAGGCAGGCTGTAGCCAAGGACTGAATGTGAGGAGTGAAGGAAAGATCTGAGTCAAATGTGACCCCGAGACATCGGGCATGCGGGGTAGGGGTAATGATGGAGTTGTCGACAGTTATAGAGATATTGGGGGTGAAGATTTTGGAAGAAGGGGGGAAAATGAGGAGCTCAGTTTTGGAGAGATTTAGCTTGAGGTAGTGAGAGGACATCCAGGAAGAGATGTGAGAAAGACAGTTAGTGACACGGGTTAGCACGGAAGGAGATAGTTCTGGTGCAGAGAAGTAGATTTGGGTGTCATCGGCATACAAATGATATTGGAAACCGTGGGACTTAATTAGGGAACCTAGTGATGACGTATAGATTGAGAAGAGAAGGGGACCGAGGACAGAGCCTTGCGGTACTCCGACAGAAAGTGATGATGGGGCAGAGGAGGCCCCAGAGAAGGCTACACTGAAGGTATGGTTTGACAGGTAGGAAGAGAGCCACAAAAGGGCTGTGTCACAAATGCCGAAGGATTGGAGGGTTTGGAGCAAAAGAGGGTGGTCGACAGTGTCAAAGGCTGCGGACAGATAAAGGAGGATAAGCAGAGAGAAGTGGCCTTTTGATTTAGCTGTAAGTAGGTCGTTGGTGACCTTAACAATAGCTATCTCTGTGGAGTGATAGGGACGAAATCCAGATTGCAGCGGATCAAGAAGGGAGTTTAACGTAAGGAAATGGGATAGGCATGTATATACTAGTTTTTCGAGAAGCTTTGAAGCAAGAGGGAGGAGGGAATTAGGGTGGTAGTTGGATGGGGAGGTAGGATCAAGGGAAGGTTTTTTGAGGATAGGTGTGACCAGTACATGTTTCATCGATGAGGGAAATGTACCAGTGCTGAGGGAGAGGTTGAAAATGTGTGTTAGTATAGGGGTAAGGGTAGCAGAGAGAGAGGGGAGCAGCTGTGAGGGGATAGGGTCAAGGGGACAGGTAGTGAGGTGAGAGCACAGTATAAGTGCTGAAACTTCTTCCTCAGTAGCAGGGGAGAATGAACTAAGTTTCAGGTTATGAGGGTTGTGGTTGAGTGAGAGTATTTGAGGGGGGGAGAGAATGGAATTGTGTTGAGAGCTGATTTCATGTCTGATGGAGTCAATTTTGTTAATGAAGTGACTGGCAAAGTCTTGAGCTGACAGAGACGTTGTATTAGGACGTGGGGGAGGGCGGAGGAGAGTATTGAAAGTGGAGAACAGACGTTTTGGGTTTGAAGAAAGATTAGAGATAAGAGTAGAGAAGTAGTGTTGCTTGTGGAGATTAAGGGCAGAGTAGTAGGAGTTCAAGATGAATTTGTAATGAAGAAAATTAGCTGAACTCCATGATTTTCTCCAATGCCGTTCAGCAGTACGGGAACATCTGCGTAGGTACCGTGTCAGAGGAGTATGCCAGGGCTGGGGATGAGTGTGTGATTTCCGAGCAATGGTAAGAGGGGCGAGATTGTCAAGGACGGATATAAGGGTGGAATTATAGTGGCAGATAGATTGTTCAGGGCAGGAAAAGGAGGAGAAGGATGAGAGGAGCGGTTTAAGGGAATTAGCAAGTTGTTGCTGATCTAAAGACCTAATGCTTCTGTGAAGTTTGATGTGAGGAGTAGAAGGTGGGAGAGTTGTAGGAAGGGATGATATGTTGCAGGTAAGGAGATGGTGGTCAGAAAGAGGAAAAGGGGAGTTTGAGAGAGTGCATTGATAGCTAAAGATCAGGTCAAGAGAGTGACCGTCTTTGTGAGTGGGAGAATCAGTCCATTGTGACAGACCGAAGAGGAAGTGAGTTGCAGAAGCTGTTTTCCAGAAGGCTACCTGTAGTAAGTTAGATGGCAGTTGTTGCAGCTGAGTGGAAAAGTCTGTGTATTTTCTCTGAGTTTGGGAGAGGATGTGTTGGAAATCAAACTGTAGTAAGTTTAGATGGCAGTTGTTGCAGCTTAGTGGAAAAGTCTGTGTATTTTCTCTGAGTTTGGGAGAGGATGTGTTGGAAATCAAACTGTAGTAAGTTAGATGGCAGTTGTTGCAGCTGAGTGGAAAAGTCTGTGTATTTTCTCTGAGTTTGGGAGAGGATGTGTTGGAAATCAAACTGTAGTAAGTTAGATGACAGTTGTTGCAGCTGAGTGGAAAAGTCTGTGTATTTTCTCGGATTACCATTTTTCTTGAAGGCACATTTGGATATATTTCTATTTTTATCAGCAACACTGTTTTTCATCCTCACTTATTTGGATTGGAGTTGAATTGCTTATTACATTTTCTTTGAAGGCACACTTTTGGATATATATTGCCACATTATTCTTTAATTTCATTTAACTGGTTAGTAGTTGGACTATATATTAGTAAGACATTTTGACCACACATTGTACAGATCATTATATTTATTGCATCATTATATTTATTGCATCACTGTATTTTTGGCATTTTGAGATCTCTTACAATTTTATGACATATTTCCTGTGAGATTCTTTGTATCCATCATTTGTGTTTTAAAATTGTTGTATAACTCATCATACATGATTTTATCTGTCCATTTTAAAGATTAGATTAGACATTTTATTATCATGGATCCATGTAGATTTTAGGATTATTTTTATTTATACACCTGTTGTATTGAATTGTATGTATTAAATTAAACTTTCAATTAGAGTGGTCATATCCTATTTAGCTTTAAGCGCTTAATCACTAATTCTATTTTTTTTATTGGTGGCTATATTTAGACACCAATTAGAAAGCACTAGTCAGGTGCTGAACCAAAAATGGGCCGGCTCCTATGCTTATATTCTTGCTTTTTCAAATAAAGATACCAAGAGAACGAAGAAATGTGATCACTAATTCTATTTTTTCTATTCCTGACACTAGCTGTCCACTAGGGGACTTCTGTGAGTAAGCTTTAGGGGTAGTCCTAGCGCTTCGTTTACTATCATATACATTGGTGTAGCCACCAATAAGCAAGCGCTACCCAGGTGCTGAATCAAAAATGGGCCGGCTCCTAAGTTTACGTTCTTGCTTTTTTGAATAAAAATACCAAGAGAACAAAGAAAAAATGATATAGGAGTAAATTAGAAAGTTCCATAAAATTGCATGCTCTATCTGAATCATGAACGTTTAATTTTGACTAGCATATTGCTTTAAGGGCTAGATTACAAGTGAGGCGCAAATGATATTGTGTTTTGGCAAGCCTTTTTCATTACATATTACAAGTTTAGTGAAATCGCAATTGCCCTAGCACAATCGCCATTTACGCTTCAATCCTTAACTCAATCTCAGAGCTGTCGTTATCTGTTTTCCGAAACAAAAAAGTTGCACAAAATACTTCAAAAATACAAAGTACAGTTAAACTCATGTTAACGCTGTCTGTTTATAAAAATAAATAAAGGGCTCAAAGATAATGAGATCTCGGGTGTTAGAAGGAAAAAAAGGCAGATTAAAGGTTTTAACATTGAGATACATACAGATACATTGCTAAAGATGTATATAAATGTATATGTGTGTGTATACATATGTATTTACTGTATATGTGTATAATGTATTTACAGTCTTATATACACATATAAAAACCTTAAAACAGTATCTCACAAAAGTGAGTACACCCCTCACATTTTTGTAAATATTTTATTATATCTTTTCTTGTGACAGCACTGAAGAAATGACACTTTGCTACAATGTAAAGTGGTGAGTGTACAGCCTGTATAAAAGTGTAAATTTGCTGTCCCCTCAAAATAACTCAACACACAGCCATTAATGTTTAAACCGTTGGCAACAAAAGTGAGTACACCCCTAAGTGGAAATGTCCAAATTGGGTCCAATTAACCATTTTCCCTCCCCGGTGTCATGTGACTCATTAGTCTTACAAGGTCTCAGGTGTGAATGGGGAGCAGGTGTGTTAAATTTGGTGTTATCGCTCTCACACTCTCTCATACTGGTCACTGGAAGTTCAACATGGCACCTCATGGCAAAGAACTCTCTGAGGATCTGAAAAAAAGAATTGTTGCTCTACATAAAGATGGCCTAGGCTATAAGAAGATTGCCAAGACCCTGAAACTGAGCTGCAGCACGGTGGGCAAGACCATACAGTGGTTTCACAGGACAGGTTCCACTTAGAACAGGCCTCGCCATGGTCAACCAAAGAAGTTGAGTGCACGTTCTCAGCGTCATATCCAGAGGTTGTCTTTGGGAAATAGACGTATAAGTGCTGCCAGCATTCCTGCATTGGTTGAAGGGGGGGGGGGGGTCAGCCTGTCAGTGCTCAGACCATACGCCGCACACTGCATAAAATTGGTCTGCATGGCTGACGTCCCAGAAGAAAGCCTCTTCTAAAGATGATGCACGAGAAAGCCCGCAAACAGTTTGCTGAAGACAAGCAGACTAAGAACATGGATTACTGGAACCATGTCCTGTGGTCTGATGAGACCAAGATAAACTTATTTGGTTCAGATGGTGTCAAGCGTATGTGGAGGCAACCAGGTTTGGAGTACAAAGACAAGTGCGTCTTGCCTACAATCAAGCATGGTGGTGGGAGTGTCATGGTCTGGGCCTGCATGAGTGCTGCTGGCACTGGGGAGCTACAGTTTATTGAGGGAACCATGAATGCCAACATGTACTGTGACATACTGAAGCAGAGCATGATTCCCTCCCTTCAGAGACTGGGCCGCAGGGCAGTATTCCAACATGATATCGACCCCAAGCAAACCTCCAAGACGACCACTGTCTTGCTAAAGACGCTAAGAGTAAAGGTGATGGACTGGCCAAGCATGTCTCCAAACCTAAACCCTATTGAGCATCTGTGGGGCATCCTCAAACGGAAAGTGGGGGAGTGCAAGGTCTCTAACATCCACCAGCTCCCTGATGTCGTCATGGAGGAGTGGAAGAGGACTCCAGTGGCAACATGTGAAGCTCTGGTGAACTCCATGCCCTAGAGGGTTGAGGCAGTGCTGGAAAATAATGGTGGCCACACAAAATTTTGACACTTTGGGCCCAATTTGGACATTTCCACTTAGGGGTGTACTCACTTTTGTTGCCAATGGTTTAGTCATTAATGGCTGTGTGTTGTTATTTTGAGGGGACAGCAAATTTACACTTTTATACAGGCTGTACACTCACTACTTTACATTGTAGCAAAGTGTCATTTCTTCAGTGTTGTCACATGAAAAGATATAATAAAATATTTACAAAAATGTGAGTGGTGTACTCACTTTTGTGAGATACTCTATGCACACACGTATATATATATATATATATGTATATGTAGTGAATTAGAGCTCTTTGCCATTAAAGAGATAGTAAAGCCCAAATTAAACTTTCATGATTCAGATAGGACATGTAATTTTAAACAACTTTCTCATTTACATTTATTATCAAATTTGCTTTGTTCTCTTGGTATTCATAGTTAAAAGCTAAACCTAGGTAGGCCCATATGCTAATGTCTAAACCCTAATCTCAATGCATTTGACAGTTTTTCACAACTAGAGGGCGTTAGTTGTGTTTCATATAAATAGCATTGTGCTCATGCACATGGAGTTATTTAAGTCAGCACTAATTGCCTGAAATTCAAGTCTGTCAAAAATCCCTCCCTACAACTCCCCCTCCCTCTACCCCTCACACCAAACTTTACAGAAGCACTAAGTCATTAGATCAGCAACAGCTCGCTAGCTCTCTCGAACCTTTCCTCTCTTCCACCCCGTCCTTTTCATGCCCTGACTAATCTATCTGCCACTATAACTCCACCCTTACATCGGTCATTGACAATCTGGCCCCACCTACGATAGCTCAGAAACCACACTCTAATCCTCAGCCCTGGCATACTCCTCTGACACGGTACCTATGCAGATGTTCCCGTACTGCTGAGCGACACTGGAGAAAATCTCGGAGTTCAGCTGACTTTCTTCACTACAAGTTCATCTTGAATGCCTACTATTCTGTCCTTAATCTTTAGAAGCAACATTACTTCTCTACTGTCATCTCCACTCTTTCCTCTAACCCAAAATGTCTGTTTTCCACGTTCAATACTCTTCTCCGCCCACCCCCACCTCCTAATACAACTTCTCTCTCAGCTCAAGATTTTGCCAGCCACTTCAATAACAAAATTGACTCCACAAGATATGAAATCAGCTCTCAACATACTACCAATCTCGCATCCCTTCAAAAGCTCACAATCATCCAAAACTCAGCCATAAATTTAGCTCTTTTGCCCCTGTTACCAAGAAAGAAGATTCTGCCCTTATACTGTACTTCCACCTCACTTCCTGTCCCATCAACCCCATCTCCTCACAGTTACTCCCCTCCCTATCTTCTACCCTTACCCCTATACTCACACACATCTTCAACCTCTCCCTCAGCACTGGTATATTTCCCTCATCTCTAAAACATGCACTGGTCACACCTATCCTCAAAAAAACCTCTCGATTCAACCTCCCCATCCAACTACCGTCCTATTTCCCTACTCTCTCTTGCCTCAAAGCTCCTTGAAAAGCTAGTATATGCATGCCTATCCCATTTCCTTACACTAAACTCTCTTGGCCCACTGCAATCTGGATTTCGTCCCCATCACTCCACAGAGACAGCAATTGTCAAGGTTACCAATGACATACTTGCAGCAAAATCCAAATGCCACTTCTCTCTGCTTATCCTCCATGATCTGTCTGCAGCTTTTGATACTGTTGACCACCCTCTTTTGCTCCAAACCTTCCAATCCTTCGGCTTCTGCAACACAGCTCTCTTGTGGTTCTCTTCCTATCTATCTAACCGTACCTTTAGTGTAGCCTTCTCTGGATGCATCCTCTGTACCCCGTTCTGTTGGGGTACCTCAAGGCTCTGTCCTCGGTCCCCTTCCCTCTTCAATCTACACGTCATTATTAGGTTCCTTTTTATAAAGTCCCATGGGTTTCAATACCATTTGTATGACGATGACACCCAAATCTATCTCTCTGCATCAGGCCTATCTCCTTCCTTACTAACCCATGTCACTAACTGTCTTTCTCATATCTCATCTTGGATGTCTTCTCACTACCTTAAGCTAAATCTCTCCAAAACTGTTTATAATTCCATCATTACCCCTACCCGGCATGCCAGATGATCTTTCACTCCTCACATTCAGTCATTGGCTAAAGCCTGCCGCTTCCACCTTAAAAACATCTCTAAAATTAGACATATCCTTACACAAGAAACATTTGAATCCATTCTCTCATCCTTTCGCGCCTCGACTATTGCAACTCCGTCCTCTCTGGTCTCTCTAGCTGCCACCTAGCTCCTTTACAATCCATAATAAATGCCTCTGCCAGGCTCATCTTCCTTATACGTTGCTCTTTATCTGCTGCACCTCTCTGCCAATCCCTTCACTGGCTTCCTCTTGCCTCCAGGATTAAACACAAAATCCTCACTCTGACATACAAAGCCCTCAACTGCACTGCTCCCCCTACATTTCAGACCTTGTCTCCAGATACTCTCTCTCCTGTCCCCTTCGCTCTGCTCACGATTTCCTACTCTCCTCCTCTCTTGTTACTTCCTCACATTCCCGTTTACAGGACTTCTCCAGACTTGCTCCTATCTTGAGGAACTCCCTGCCTCGCTCCACAAGACTCTCCATTAGTTTTAACAGCTTCAAGCGCTCCCTAAAGACTCTACTATTCAGGGATGCTTACAACCTACACTAACCTTTCCTAACTCCATTGCTTTCCCCTTGAACCCCTTAGAATTTAAGCCTATGAGCCCAGCTGTTTGTAGATCGCCTTCATAAGGGCCGACTACAACAGTGCAACTCTCGGCAGAGCCCTCTACCCATTTGATCCCTATAATTGTTATTTTGTATACCGCCTATGCTTATAGCGCTGCGGAATCTGTTGGCGCCCTACAAATACCTGATGATAATAATAATAAAAGATCTTTGATAAGGGGGCAATCTGCTGAAGCTTAGATACAAGGTAATTACAGAGGTAAAAGGTATATTTTTATAACTGTGGTTATGCAAAACTGGGGAATGGTAAATTAAACTCTTAGCGACCAAGGACGGGCCGGGCACATCCTTACAAAAAATGGTCGTTAACGACCAAGGACGTGCCTGGCACGTCCTCTGGGGTTTCAAGTGCTGGAAGTGATCGTGATATGAGGGAGGCGGGTGGGCGGCCCATCATTGGAGCAGTTCCTGTTCCTGGAGTGCGCCGCAGAGCACAGGAGTGCGCATACGCTACAAATTCATATGTACAGTATAAAGGAAGGAGGGAGGGGGGGGAATAAATCTTGGGAAAGGGATCTCGGAGGGGGGAGGGTATTGAGGGGATGCAGCTACACTACAGAAATAGGGCAAAAAAAAAAAAATAAAACCCCAATTTTGTAAGCAAACTGGATACTGGCAGGTCGGTACCCAAAATGGCGGCAAATAGGTCGAGGGGAGAGGGTTAGAGAGCTGTTTAGGGGGGATCCAACACTGCAGAATATATATATATATACAGGGAGTGCAGAATTATTAGGCAAGTTGTATTTTTGAGGATTCATTTTATTATTGAACAACAACCATGTTCTCAATGAACCCAAAAAACTCATTAATATCAAAGCTGAATATTTTTGGAAGTAGTTTTTAGTTTGTTTTTAGTTTTAGCTATTTTAGGGGGATATCTGTGTGTGCAGGTGACTATTACTGTGCATAATTATTAGGCAACTTAACAAAAAACAAATATATACCCATTTCATTTATTTATTTTTACCAGTGAAACCAATATAACATCTCAACATTGACAAATATACATTTCTGACATTCAAAAACAAAACAAAAACAAATCAGTGATCAATATAGCCACCTTTCTTTGCAAGGACACTCAAAAGCCTGCCATCCATGGATTCTGTCAGTGTTTTGATCTGTTCACCATCAACATTGCGTGCAGCAGCAACCACAGCCTCCCAGACACTGTTCAGAGAGGTGTACTGTTTTCCCTCCTTGTAAATCTCACATTTGATGATGGACCAAAGGTTCTCAATGGGGTTCAGATCAGGTGAACAAGGAGGCCATGTCATTAGATTTTCTTCTTTTATACCCTTTCTTGCCAGCCACGCTGTGGAGTACTTGGACGCGTGTGATGGAGCATTGTCCTGCATGAAAATCATGTTTTTCTTGAAGGATGCAGACTTCTTCCTGTACCACTGCTTGAAGAAGGTGTCTTCCAGAAACTGGCAGTAGGACTGGGAGTTGAGCTTGACTCCATCCTCAACCTGAAAAGGCCCCACAAGCTCATCTTTGATGATACCAGCCCAAACCAGTACTCCACCTTGCTGGCGTCTGAGTCGGACTGGAGCTCTCTGCCCTTTACCAATCCAGCCACCGGCCCATCCATCTGGCCCATCAAGACTCACTCTCATTTCATCAGTCCATAAAACCTTAGAAAAATCAGTCTTGAGATATTTCTTGGCCCAGTCTTGACGTTTCAGCTTGTGTGTCTTGTTCAATGGTGGTCGTCTTTCAGCCTTTCTTACCTTGGCCATGTCTCTGAGTATTGCACACCTTGTGCTTTTGGGCACTCCAGTGATGTTGCAGCTCTGAAATATGGCCAAACTGGTGGCAAGTGGCATCTTGGCAGCTGCACGCTTGACTTTTCTCAGTTCATGGGCAGTTATTTTGCACCTTGGTTTTTCCACACGCTTCTTGCGACCCTGTTGACTATTTTGAATGAAACGCTTGATTGTTCGATGATCACGCTTCAGAAGCTTTGCAATTTTAAGAGTGCTGCATCCCTCTGCAAGATATCTCACTATTTTTGACTTTTCTGAGCCTGTCAAGTCCTTCTTTTGACCCATTTTGCCAAAGGAAAGGAAGTTGCCTAATAATTATGCACACCTGATATAGGGTGTTGATGTCATTAGACCACACCCCTTCTCATTACAGAGATGCACATCACCTAATATGCTTAATTGGTAGTAGGCTTTCGAGCCTATACAGCTTGGAGTAAGACAACATGCATAAAGAGGATGATGTGGTCAAAATACTCATTTGCCTAATAATTCTGCACTCCCTGTATATCAAAATTAAATAAAATAAAAAAAACATTTTATTTTAGTACTGGCAGACTTTCTGCCAGTATTCAAGATGGTGGTGACAATTGTGAGGTTGGGGAGGAAAGAGGTCTTTGAGAGGGATCAGGCTGTGGGATGTGTCAGGTGGGAGGCTGATCTCTACTCTAAAGCTAAAACTAACCCTACAAGCTACCTAATTAACCCCTCCACTGCTGGGCATAATACAAGTGTGGTGCACAGCGGCATTTAGTGGCCTTCTAATTACTAAAAAGTAATGCCAAAGCCATAAATGTCTGCTATTTCTGAACAATGGGGATCCCAGAGAAGCATTTACAACCATTTGTGCCATAATTGCACAAGCTGTTTGTAAATAATTTCAGTGAGAAACCTAAAGTTTGTGAAAAAGTTAAAGATTTTTTTTTTTATCGCATTTGGTGGTGAAATTGTGGCATGAAATATACCAAAATTTGGCCTAGATCAATACTTTTGGTTGTCTACTAAAAATAAATATATACATGTGAAGGGTTATTTAGGGATCCCTGACAGATATCAGTGATACAATGTAACTGTCGCTTTTTTTTTTTTTTTTGTTTTGTTTTTAATTTTTATTGAGGTTATGCAATAAACCGGAACAATAAGGTTATACCATCTTCAAATCCAATGTTGACAATATTGTAAAGGTTTCACTGATACATTAAAAGTTCAACATATATTAAAAGTTTGGCCTTAAAGGGACAGTCTAGGCCAAAATAAACTTTCATGATTCAGATAGAGCATGTAATTTTAAACAATTTTCCAATTTACTTTTATCACCAATTTTGCTTTGTTCTCTTGGTATTCTTAGTTGAAAGCTTAACCTAGGAGGTTCATATGCTAATTTCCTAAACCTTGAAGTCCACCTCTTTCAGATTGCATTTTAACAGTTTTTCACCACTAGAGGGTGTTAGTTCACATATTTCATATAGATAACACTGTGCTCGTGCACGTGAAGTAATCCGGGAGCAGGCACTGATTGGCTAGACTGCAAGTCTGTCAAAAGAACTGAAAAAAGGGGCAGTTTGCAGAGGCTTAGATACAAGATAATCACAGAGGTTAAAAGTATATTATTATAACTGTATTGGTTATGCAAAACTGGGGAATGGGTAATAAAGGGATTATCTATCTTTTAAAACAATAAAAGTTGGTATAGAGTTTCAGTGAGACATAGCAACAGCTAATAACACTTGTACATAATTAACATATAATATAAAAAGTAACCCTCTTATTTATCCATTTTTCATATATGATCATATATCCCCTTTGACTCATAATGAAGCCGCTCACATACCTTTACCCTCCTGTAATAAGCTAGGGTCACCTATGAGCCCTCAAAGTAGTGCCTTTGTCAAGGGAGGAATTTAGGGAAGATAGAGAAACAGTAAAACAGAATTTCCATAAGATGCATTTTCTGATGCTTATCCAATAAGCCGATGGGAGTAGGGGGGGAGCACAAATGATGTTGGGAAATTGATATGCTCTGAATAGTGAGAATAATAAGGTATTCTACCAACTAGCATGACTACTGAGAACCACAAAGCTGACATTTTGGACTGAATTATCACTTAATAATGAAATATATACACCTGAGATCTGTGAATGCCTCAATTATAGACTTACAATTCACAATTATAGGAATTCACCCTTCTATCCTCTGGAGCATTGGTATAGGAAAGGAAGAGTTATAGTGAAGGGTAACAAAGATCATTCATAAAAATAAAGTGGTAGTCTAAACTAGATAGTAATCTGTTTCCCTCAAAATGCAGGGGTACCTATTATGGTCAGGAGATGGACAGAGCCTGCATATGACTAATATAGGGAGATCAGTATAGATTTTTAGATTAGCAAAAATAGTTTTATGGACTCAAAATTAGTGATGATGTCTTAGGCATATAGAATATAGAAAGCTGCAATGTAATCTAAAACTTCTGGAAATGTTTGTCTAGATGATCAGTAGTAAGAGCAGAGATAAGCGAATCTAGACCAACGGTATATTTTCAATAAATATTATTCAAAGCAACCCTGTCATGTGGGTACGGGCCCTATACCCCACAACTAGGAAAAATGTGTTACTAGATATGTGGCTTATAAAATTAACCCAACCTCAGCCTCAAGACTACACAAATTCTAAGAACCATTCCTCAGACAAAAGTAAGGATATCACAGTATATTTCACATGCTCTTTTCCCAATTTTAGTATTGTTGGTGCATAGACATAGAGGGAATCAGTTCCATGTGGAGTGCTACCAAGCCGCTTCCGTAGCATATTTTTCTTTAAGTTTGCGGGTCTATCCGCCAAACCGTTTGGGTTTAAGTCATAGTAGTCATCTCACATAACTGGTTATATTTTAAAAACAATTCAAAACAGCATGGCTAATTAAGACACATGGAAAACAGATGGCTATGAATGTGTTAATACTTCCATCAAACAAGAAACCAGTGCCTCTAACAAGTAATAAAAGGTCAAACAAAGCTGAAATACCTCTGGCACATTATGTACTTTTTTTTTCTCACGTACTGGATGCCTGTTATAAGAGTCATTACAGATTGTATGTTTGTATATTCCCTTGAATAAGGTTAATAAACCTTCATGTAGAGCATAAACCATAAACTGTTACAATTGGAGGCCTTTAATAGTGTATGAGAGCATATGAACCTTTATCCTATGCTAAGTCTGCTCTGTTTTATGGAGTTAGCCTGTGATCACCCTCCATGGAGGATGAATTCCTCATAACTGCGTCTGATAGTAGTTTGCCGATCCTCTGCAGAGTAATGTCTCCATACTCTGCCATTCCAGATGACCCGGCCCGTCTGTGAGCTATATATTTGACGCATAGCGCACTGCTTCAACTCTCCAGGTAAGTTGATAAAGACCTTTGTCTTCAGCTTCGTGCCTGTTAGTTGCATATCTCGAACCTCATGGGCTCCCCAGCAATTATCCACCATATTATCTGTTGCGTCTCTATGAACTATCACTGGGCCCCTCTGAGGATCACAGGAATAACCATAGACTGTCCGGGGGCTCGGCTACATCCCCCAGCAAGTAAATGGATGAGAAAAATGGAGGGTCCTCCACACTGCATAGATCCTTTGATGAGGCTTCCGGACTGTCTTGATCTGATGCTGGGGTTGAGAAATAGAGTGTATTGCTCTGGCTGAGTGTAGGCCTTACATCCTTTGTCTTCAGGGTAATAATATGTTTGGCCTCCTGAAATATGTATTACATTTTTTGTTGCAGCGAGTTTTCAAAGTCTGCAAAGAGGCCATGTAATGTAGCTGGAAAACTCTCCATGTCAGAGGTTAAAAGGTGTATACCAAATTGGTTTATATTTCCAGTAGCTATGTCTAGTATTCGGTCGCTCAGGTCTTCAAAATTTCAGGAAACAGCCTCATGGCTTTGCCAGAGAATATATGTAGAAAATTATCTTAGCATAAGTTCCAAATTCGATCCAAGCAGTTCTTAACAATGTTATCCTATATCATCATATAGAAAAGTCTCCATTAACATTAGAATTTAAGTATTAAAAGCTAAATTAAATCAGGAGCTCCCAAAATGTATGTCTTGCTGTTTCGGCAGTTAGCTCCGTCCCCCTAACTATCGCTTTTTAAAAAAAAAAATGGTTTGTAAATAGCAAAGTGCTACTTGTATTTATTGCCCTATAACTTGCAAAAAAACCCAAAGAACATGTAAACATTGGGTATTTCTAAACTCAGGACAAAATTTAGAAACTATTTAGCATGGGTGTTTTTTGGTGATTGTAGATGTGTAACAAGTTTTGGGGATCAAAGTTAGAAAAAGTGTGTTTTTTTCCATTTTTTTCATCATATTTTTTTTTTTTTAAAATATCATTTTTATTATGGAGGATAATGAATATGCACGTCAAGAGCAAGTACAAAAATTGCAATAGACATACATAGATTCATACATAGTGGAGCAGCTTGTACTGGTGCAAGAATCATTTATGAAGCATGTGTTTCCACCTGTATTGGTAACAATAATATCTATCATTGCATCTCACGTGTATACATCCCCCTCTCACCTAATTTTCTTATTTTCTAGCAAATTTCTGGTCTTCAACATGACCAGCCTAAACTCTATACTATCAACCTATCTATATTAAAGGGACACTGTACCCAAATTGTTTCTTTTGTGATTCAAATAGAGCATGACATTTTTTTTTTTTAAATTCATTTTTATTATATATATTTCAACATATATATACAATTACATAATTTTAAAAAAAAAGGGAAATGAGAAAGAGAACATCAAAAAAAATAAATTCAAACAATTCCTCAGTCTTCCTGACCTTAGTAACCTAAATAATAATTATACTCTATTAAGTCTTATATCTCAGGGTTCCTGTTAAATTATTTTGTTCACTTTTCCCATAATATCTCAATTCCATACACCCGTTGGTGAAAATAATAATACCGACAAAACAAACAAACAGACATAGCGACAGCAACAACAACAAACAAAACAACAAGAAGAGAGAGAAAAAAAAAAAAAAAAAAAAGGGGGGGGGAGAAAAGATTTTGCCTCAGACCCTCCTCCTCTCCCCCCCCACCCCATATCTCCAGACCTTATGCAATTACCATATCCCTAATAAAACCATCTCTGTATTCTGAAAGGGAAAAATAATATAATCGATCTCTGTTGTTGGGAGGGACTTAATAAATGGTGCCCATTTATCAAAGAATTTTCTGATATCTGTTTCGTTATTAATATTCGTATCACGTTGCTCTATAATACATTGTTTTTTAAGATAATTTTTTACTTCAATTACCGTGGGAATTTCTTTCGTCTTCCATTTTTTAAATATTAAATATCTGGCTGCTAGGATAGAAACTTTAATTATCTTTTTGTTCATTTGTTGTTCTACTAGATTGTCGCCGCAGAATATGACAAATGTCGCCGAAAGTTCAAAAGGGGAAATCTTTAGGGAGGTATTAAACCAATATTCCAGTTTGCACCAGAATTGTCTAATCAGGGGACATTTAAACATCATATGTGTAATATCTGCAGCATCTAGGGAGCATTTAGGACATTTATAAAAATTAGGGTTCTGGAATTTATGACCTTTTTCTGGTGTATAATGAAATCTATGCAGCAATTTAAGATGTGATTCTCTCCATGTTGTTGAGAGAGTGGTCTGTGCCACCATATGAATGGATTTTTGAATAAATTTACAATTTATATACTCTTGTTCCAAGATTAATCTCCAGTCTTGAGCCACTTTCTCCAGAGTGCGTTTCCCTTCTTCAGCTCCCAATAAATAGTAACAGTATGAAATGGACATACGGCCATTTTTAACTAGTGTTAGCCAGTCCTCTATTTCACGAGCTCCCAGTTCCATTCCCCCTCCCTCATTAATCCAGACACAAAATGTCTCACCTGAAGAAATGCAAAGAACTCCTTATTGGAGAGGTTGAAGTTGTTCTTGATTTCTTCAAATGTTTTAAAGCACTTGTTATCCTTATCAACAAATTGTATTATCGTTTTTAGTCCTATTGATTGCCAATTTTTAAAAACTGCGGAGTCAATGCCAGCTTGAAATAAAGGGTTCCCTCTTAAGGGGAGATATTTGGAGACCTTACAATTGAAGGACAGGAGTTTCCCTATCTTCCACCACGCCTTTAATGGATTAATAATTGATTTAATTTTCTTAATTCTAGGTGGCATGTCTTTCAACGCACAGTGAAGTAGAGCACAGGGGAGATATGGATCGCATATGTTCTCTTCTAATGCATTGTTTAGGACATAATTATTGCCTGAAATCCAGTCGGCAGCTATACGTGCTAAAAAAGCAAGATTATAAAGCCGCAAATTAGGTAATGCAAATCCTGAAAATAACTTGGCATGTGTTAATTTATTCAGGGATATCCTAGGTTTCCTTTTCTGCCATATAAAACTTCTAAGCCAGCTATTAAGACTTCGGATGTCCTTGTCAAATAGTATTAATGCTGTATTCTGTAGTATGTACAGTAGTTTAGGAAGGAGGACCATCTTGAAGAGGGCTATCCGTCCTGATATAGAAAGGGGTAGGTTTTCCCATGATCTAAGTTTGTCTTTAAGTGCTGTTAATATTGGGGGGATATTAAGATTGTAAAGGTCATGTGGATTCGTGGGTATTACTATACCTAAATACTTAAATGAATCTTTGACTGTTTTAAAAGGACTCTTCAGAAATGAATCTTTATTCTTTCGAAGCCAGTAAATCTCGGATTTAGAGACATTTGTTTTGTATCCAGAAAATAAACCAAATTGATTAATAATTTGTAACAGCTTGGGAATGTTAATCTGAGAATTTGACAAATAGACAAGGATGTCATCTGCATATAATGCCAGTTTCATCTCCTGTCTGCCAATCAAAATACCTTCCAGCTGTGATCTGATCTTTATGGCCAATGGCTTGATAGCTAGGTTAAAAAGGAGAGGAGAGAGGGGGCATCCCTGCCTAGTTCCTCTATTAAGCAAAATTTGAGAAGAAACAATATTATTGACAATTATGCTAGTGGATGGAAGACTATATAAATTTTGTATAAACTTAAGGAAGTTCCCTTTAAACCCAAACTGATCCAGCGAGGTAAAAAGATGATCATGTTGTATTGAGTCAAACGCCTTTTCTGCGTCGATTGCCACAATAGCTAGATCTGGGATGTAATCTCCTTCCTCACTCTCCCTCCCTCCAGTATTGTAAAAATATTCCGAAACCAATAGCACTTCTCTAATTTTAGCTGAAGAATTTCGCGAGTTCAAAAAACCCGCTTGATCTTTATGTATGATATCGGATAAGATCCCCTGCAGTCTTTTGGCCAAGATAGACATAAAGATCTTATAGTCTACATTTAATAGAGCAATCGGTCTATATGACTCCCTATATACTGGATCTTTTCCACCTTTAAGGATAAGAGTAGTGAAAGATGCTGAGAAAGCTTTCGGTACCAGTTCTCCTTTGATATACATGGCGTTATATGCTTGATTAAGATGGGGAGCAATCTCCGATGTCAAAATCTTATAGAACTCACTTGGTAGGCCATCCGGCCCTGAGGCCTTATTTGTAGCTAGTTCGAGAATCACTTTCTCTACTTCCTCGACCCTGATCGGGGCATTAAGAGTTTCCAATACTTCTGCGGAAAGCTTAGGGCAGATTATTTTGCTCCAAAAATCTTCCGCTTGTATTGAGTCAGATTTTCTTAGAGAGTATATCTCTTGGTAATATCTAGCCATTTCTTCATGTATATCTGAACTCTTTGTAAGGAGTTTCCCATCTACAAGAAGATTTTCAATAAGTGGTGACTTTCTATCATTCCTGACCAAGTTTGCTAGTAGTTTTCCAGATTTATTTCCATACCTATACAGTTTGGAATGTAGTTTCAAATCAGACTGGGTTTCTCTATATATTGCAAATGTATCTTTCTCATTTTTTGCTCGGATATAGCTTGCCCAATTAGCTGGATTTTTAGTCAGAAGTAAGCGGTTATATGAATTGATCAAGGCATTATTTAATTCTTTTTCTCTAGCTCTTAGCTTTTTACTGATCATTGCACTATAAGAGATAATCTCACCTCTAATGACTGCTTTAGCCGCTTCCCAGAGAATTAATGGGCGTTCCCAATATTCCCTGTTACATTGAATATATTCCTCAAATTTAGTCCTCAAGTGAGCTTTAAATTTCATATCTGTTACCAAGAAGGAGGGGAAATGAAACCGTACAGAGCCCGGCTGGAAAACTGCAGATTGAAAATTTAGAGAAATTGGTCCGTGGTCTGACAGAAAAATCGGTAATATTTTTGCGTTTACTTTAGCTGTACATAGCCTTTCATCAATCAAAAAAAGGTCAATTCTTGACATAGTCTTGTGTGCTTTAGATAGACAAGTATATTCCTGGACATCAGGATTCTGAATCCTCCAAATGTCTCTAACATTTAAATTTTGTTTGATTTTCGACAATAATTTAGATTCTAAATTATCTTTTTTGTTCTTTTTATGGTCCCTATTTTCCCTCATTCTGTCCAAAGGGCAATGAGGGTCCATGTTAAAGTCCCCTCCAAGGATTAAATAACCTTCCTTAAAGGAAAGGATTTTAGCCTGTAACTGATTCCAGAATTCTGGATCTATAATATTAGGTGCATATATATTACAAAGCGAAAAAGTAACCTTTTCAATTTTCATTTTTAGTAGTAAATATCTCCCTTCTGGATCAGTCAAGACTTGTAAAACTTCTGCCTTAAGCCTTTTCCCCATCAATATAGCTACCCCCCTCTTCCTGCCAGAGCCGGTTGAGGCATATACTTCCTTAACCCATCCCTTTTTAAGCTTCAGGACTTCCACCTGAGAAAGGTGGGTCTCCTGTAAAAGAACAATATCGGAATCTAGTCGCCTTGCATGGGTTGAGATTGCTTTTCTTTTGATGGGAGTAGAAATTCCCCCTACATTCCAGGAGATTAATTTCAGATTTGTAACTAAGCCCGACATTTACCTAAGGAGGGGGGGGGAGAAAATGAGGGAGAGAAAGAGAGGAAGAGGGAGGGAGAGAGAAGGGAGGAGAAGGAGAGAGAAGAAAAAAAAAAAAAAAAAAAAAAAAAAAGAAAGGAAAAAGGGAATTGAACAGATAAATACTGTCCATTCATTGAACTCTAACTTTTAGCGTTATATTCTTATCAAGAAGAACTTCTTATTTTTCCTGCGTATTTAGTTGTTGCAATAATTTTTCTGCCTCTTGTGGGTTATCAAAGAAGTGAACCTCTCCTTTCACAATGATTTTTAATTTAGAAGGGTAAATTATTAAGGCTTGAAAGCCTTGCTGAATAAATTTTGAACAAATTGGGGCTAGGTTTCTTCTTTTAATGGATGTTTCCATTGAGTAATCTTGAAATAGCAGGATTTTTTTTTCTTTAAAAATAATTGGCTGATTTTTGCGAAAATGTTGGAGTAATGTAACCTTATCTTGAAAATTAAGCAGTTTCGCAATTATAGGTCTGGGTCTATTATCTCCCTGTCTATTTGTTGTTTGTCTCCCTAGTCTATGTATTCTCTCAACTACTATCAATGGATAATGGGGAGGAATCTTAAGAAGCTGGGTTAAAATCTCAGGAATGAATGTATTTAAATCTTCTAGCGGCCCCCCCTCAGGGACCCCTATAATGCGAATATTATTGCGCCTGGCGCGATTTTCCAAGTCCTCCATTTTGTTTTGCATTTTAGCTATAGTTATATTATTAGCTTCAAGATTGGATCCCTGTGCTGAGATAAGATCCTCCAAATCAGATATTCTCTGTTCGGCCTCATCTAGTCTGTTGGAGAATAATTTTATCTCGTGTCTAAGTAGATTAATATCTTGCTTAATCTCAGATCTTAAAACATCAAATTTTGGGGTTAGTGCCTCAGATATACTAGCCACTAGGGCCTGTACATTAGTTAATTCGTTTATGGACAAGATAGGAGCTGTAGGTGCAGTTATTTCTGCGGAGGCTTCAGCAGCGGCCTTTGTTCTCTTGTCTCTATGTTTAGATGTCATGACTGGTGAAGGAGTCCGGGAATGGGAGTGAAGGAATTTATCCATGTGCTAAATAAAATAAAAGAAAAAAAAACTATTGTGTGTATCACTGCTAATTGTTTATCCCGTGCACTATATCAGTGAAATTATAGAAAGGAAAAATTAAGAACCAGTGTCTCAGTGACCATAAAGTGAAGGTGCTATAGCCCTGGGGTAGAGAAGAAGGCGTTAGCCCAGGGTAAAATCGTGATTCAGTTCATCGAGGGACAAGGAAAAAAAGGAGGAGGGGGAGGAAGGATTAGAGATAGAGTGAACCTCTTATTTTTTTGCTTAAGGAAAAAAGGATCCTTAAGAAAAGTGTGTGGGGGTCTCTTGACCAGCCATGACGATTGTCTATAGAAGGATAGAAGATTTATAGAGGCAGTCGCAATAATATTTTAAGATCCGCCAATCAATAAGATCGACACTCAATGTTGTAATAAAATATATGGTTAACCTGACCAGACAGAAGTAGATTTACCCAATCACGCTAAAGTTAAAGGAAGCCTGAGTTTTTCTCTTCTCCGCACCTATCTATCAATTTTAGAAAAGTTCATGCCTTTTGGTTTGGAGAAGAGGCTAAAGCCTTCCAGGAGTACAGAAATTAATTGTATAGGTTTCCCTTTAGTTCAGAATTTGCCTTTAAGACTTCTGCTATCTTCCATTTTCACAATTCTATTCAGTAAAGCAAGAGTCATTTCCCCTGTTGTAAATTCTGATCTGGTGAGACCTAAATAATATATAAAGCCTTTACCTTAGCTAATTACCTTTACATACTTATATGAGTGTAAATCTTTAAGCAGAACTATTATTTAACAGAGAAAAAGAAATCCCTATCATATAGGATTTTTGAAGCAGACAAGTATAAAAGATAGATACACTGAAGCTTTAAGCTACTGCAAATAGATAAGCCTTCAAGACAAAAACAATCTTATACTTTCCAGCACAATGCAGCATATACAATAAAAAGAAGCCAATTTTGTGCTTGTGCTTGCTACAATTGTGTCCATTCTCAGTTAGTAAGTGCCACTTTGTATCTTTTTCTCCACTCTTTACGTTTCCCGAGAATGTCCAATTTAAAAAAAAAAAAAAAAAAAAAAGGATGCTGGTGAAAAATTCAAGCAGAATTTTAGATTTTCTTGCCCTGGGTCTTTCCAAAGTGTAGAATATGTGTAAAGTTAGCAAGGTGTCAGCAATTTTCCAACACGGTGTGAACCAAAGAGTGTGTTTTTTAAGTAGTTTTAGAGGCCTACTTCCAGGACAGTCTTCAAGCCAGTTAGCCCCAGTCTATTAGCTCTGTATTTCTTCGCTATATGTCCCTTTAGAGAGTTATTAATGTGCCAAGAGAGTTTGTAGGAAAAGCAGTGCTTTACAGCTTAACTTACCCCCTCCTATGTCGTCTAACTGCCCGCCGAATTCTTCTCCGGCGTCCAGGATCTGATACAGCAGCTCGCTCCCCGAGGTGGCCACCCGCATCTTCCGCTTCCAGATCCGATGGAGAACTCAATCTTCGTCTCCCCTCGCGCAGCACCGGTGGGAGGGGAGAGAAGGGAACAGTATGCAGGAGCGCGAGAAGCGAAGTCCCTCCGCCAGCTCCAGCACAGAGCAAATCCAGTCCACCTCCCACGCAGCACCGGTGGGGGAGGGGTAAAGCAGGCACACGCCGGCAGGGAAAGTCTTGCTATAGGTAAGAGTGCTGGGAGGCTCACCTTACGGGGTTGAAGAAATACTATGTTCTTTAGGCTTAGAATTTAGCCGCTCTGAGGCGGCGGGCAGTGACAGCAAGGAGAGGGAGGATATTTTAGTTTGGCAATTGAGCACTTGCTAGAGAATAAAGATAACCAGCTAAGAAAGCTAGATGACTTGAGGCAGGAACACCGCTCGTTAGCAGCGCACCTGTATACCCAGGTAAAGGATTTTGAGCCACAAAAAGTGAGTTCGGGTAGCGATGTTTGGCATATACCAGGGGGATGACAGTCCCCTGGGCCGGGTTCCAGCTTGATCTTTGTTAATTGCCCTGAGAGAGGCAGCCTCAAGACTAGAGGCAGGGCGCGAAAGTTTCACCGCCAGCAGCTGTTGGGCTGGAGCAGTGAGCTCAGGTTAGCTTGCCTTGCTCCTCCTCCACCGCCAAAGCATGCCATTTTTTCTAGAGCATGACATTTTAAGCAACTTTCTAATTTACTCCTATTATCAAACTCATCCACCAATAAAAAAGTGCTGTTCATAGTTCTGAATTAAAAAAAAAAGCTTAGATGTCTTCTTTTTAAAATAAAGATTGCAAGAGAACGAATAAAAATTGATAATAGGAATGAATTAGAAAGTGGCTTAAAATTGCATGCTCTATCTGAATCATGAAAGAAAAAATTTGGGTTCAGTATCCCTTTAACTAACCTAACATCCTGGGATTTATTATCCTTGTTATTTAGTCGGTCGCGGGGCCCAGCAGAGAGAGGGAAAAAAAAGAGGGAGGGCAATGGGGGAAAGTGTGTAGGGTAGGGAGCAGGTGAGGAGGTTATAGAGGGGGCAGTGTTACTGAGTGCAGATAAGAATCTACATCTCTGTATATAATCTTGTTAACTATTATTGGTCCTCAAACAGATGTCCCCACTCCCCCTCAGAGTGTCTTCTGTGAGAATCACAGAATCTTTAAATGGCATTAGAATCAGTCTCTGTATTTCTTGTTCAAAGGTTAGTATAAGTCTACGCCATTTGCGCAGAAATAAACCCAGTCTGTCTTGAACATCCATTCTGACATCCATTTGTTCTGTGAATATTTGAAATTGTAACAGGTTCTTAAAGTTCTTGAAGGAGGGACCTGTGTTTACTATCCAGTGTTTTAGTATGCACTTTCTTGCCACTAGAATTACTAAATTCAGTACTGCGTCATTTTGCTTGTGTTGTGTGTCCCAATGTAGGAATACTAGGGCCTCAGGTCGTACAGTGAACTGAATCTGCAGCTTCCGGTTAATCCAGTACTGTATTTTACCCCAAAACTGTTTAATAGGAGGACATTCCCAAATACAGTGCAGGAGAGTCAGGTTCTCCATCGCACATTTGGCATGTAGGGATCCATTTAGCCATCATTCTGGGTGTGAAGTACGCCTTGTGCAAAAAGTGGACCTGAGATTCTCTGTACATTGCAGACAATGTGGCTCTCCTTGTTCTTTCCATACCAGTCCTAATAGTCTCCTAGGTAACCTCCCCCATTTCCTTCCCGACCCAGCCCATATGTAAGGTGTTCTGTAGTCCCCGTAAGCGCTGGTGCAAGAGTGTCTGATACATTTCTGAAAGGGAGAATTTACCTAATTGGTATAAGGATTGGGTGAGACGGAAGGGAGACCCCTCCCAGAACTCTGGATTATCTCTGACCAGTGTCCCCATATAATGGCGCACCTGTAGAAAAGCATAGAAATGAGTCTTGGGTAGATCATGTTCCCTTTGTAGAGTGCCAAAAGTTTTAACCGTTTTTAAGTGGCGGTCTATTAAGTGTTTAAGCGATGTTATCCCCTTTTGCTCCCATACTAGGAATGGTCGAGTCTCAGATCCCGCCGGAAAGTCCGGATTTTTAACTATCAGTAAGTAATGTGAGGCCTGACATGACTTTCCCAAAAACCTGTGCGCTTGCTGCCAGGCTTTCAATGGGTCTTTGAATAGTATATTGAGGCCTAGGGCATTTATTGCCCTCGAGTCCGCGATATGCGGCAGGTAAGCTAGTGATACATTACCCAATACCGCCTGCTCAAGAGTGGGTCTACAAAAGTGTTGAGTGCCCATCTGCCAGTCCACTACCAGGCGAATCAATGCTGCCCAGTTGTATAGCCTAAAGTCTGGCAGGGCCAGACCCCCATTTATGAAGCCCATGCTTAACTTATCCCTCGAGATTCGTGTTTTTTTCCCTTTCCAAATAAAGCCTGATGTTGCCGTATTCAGCAATTTAATATCTGATTTGCTCAGAAGCAGAGGAAGCATAAGAAGTGGGTATAATAACCGAGGGAGAATTTCCATTTTAAGTAGGCCAATTCTTCCTGATAGCGAAAGAGGCAGGGATCTCCATCCATTCATCTGGGCTTGCAGCTTGGCACATATGGTAGTCAGATTATTAGCATATAATTTATTGGGGTTAGCTGATATTCTGATGCCTAGATATGTAATGTTATGTTTTGCTATGGTGAAAGGATATCTTTCAGTAGAACAGGACTTCCTATGGAGCCACAGAATCTCCGACTTTTGTATATTTACCCTGTAGCCTGAAAACCGACCGAATTCAGTAAGGTTTTTCATGATAGATGGGAGATGTGTCTGCGGGTCCTGCACGAACAGGAGCATATCATCCGCAAATAACGCAAGATGTTGTGGAACCCCCGCTATATAGATACCAGGGAAGTCTTTTCGTAATTTGATAGCTAGTGGCTCCAGAGCAATATTGAAGAGTAAGGGTTACAATGGGCTCCCTTGTCTGGTGCCTCTGTGTAGCTGAAAGTTAGGTGAGAAGATATTATTAACTAGGATATAGGCCATTGGGGAATTATATAGATTCTTAAAAAGTGCAAGGAAGGGGCCAGAAAGGTTGTCCCTCGTCATGGTATTAAACAAGTGCTCCCACTCCACTCGGTCGAAGGCCTTCTCTGCGTCGAGAGACAGCCGACGATCGTGCGTGCATGAAGCCTGTTTGGTCTTCATGTATGATGTTAGGTAGTATAAATTTTAACCTTTCAGCTGGTAAGGATCTTGTAGTCCGAATTTAATAGGGAAATCGGCCTGTAAGATTCGGGTAGTAGGATATCCTTCCCGGGCTTTGGAATCAAGCCGCCGAGAATTCAGATGAGGGCTTCCTGTTATCTACAAAATAGCTAGTATAAAGCTCCGCAAGTGCCGGTGTCACTTGTGGTTTGAGCAAGCGCTAAAATTTGATAGGTAGCCCGTCAGGGCCTGAGGCTTTACCCAACGACATGGACATAATGGTTCTTTCGATTTCTTACCCACCTATAGGGGCATTCAGCTTATCTAGTTGCGTTTCTGTGATCTGTGGGAGTGGTAAGTTATCCCAGAAACGATCCCTCACCTTGTTACCGGTATGGCAATCACTGTCATATAGAGAGGAGTAGTATGATGCAAATGCCTCTGCTATTGACATGGGGTCCCTTATGACCTTCCCCTGTATTTTTAATGCAGCAATGTGCTTAGAGGAGGTGGTTATGTTTACTAATGCTGCTAGGAGTTTTCCCGACTTGTCCCCATACCTATAATATTTGCCCCTAGACCGCAGTAATGCCTGTGAAGCGTGATGTGTAAGCAGTGCATCATATTTAGCTTTGATATCAACGTATTTGCGATAATTTTGGTTAGAGGGTGCGGTACAATATTTACGATAAGCTTCTGACAAAGTTTCCCTCAGGTGTTCAAGTTTCTCAGTGCATTGTTTTTTTCTACGTGCCACATAGGAAATTATGTTACCTGAAAGAACAGCTTTAGCTGTAGTCCAGAATAACTCCGGCGTGTTGAGATGCTGAATGTTATTTTCCCGGTAATCATCCCAACGGTGCACTAGATAATTCCGAAACTCTTGGGAGGATATCAGATACTTCGGAAATCTCAAGGTTCGTCTATTGCATGTCTGTGGGGTTATATCTATGAAGTGTGCTATGGGAGCATGGTCAGAGACAACAACCTCACCAATTCTTGCATCTATCACTTGAGTAATTAGGGAATTTGAGATCATGAAGAGATCAATACACGACATAGAGGGGGTCGCCCCCAAAATGCATGTGTAGTCCTTCCCATCGGGATTTATTTGTCGCCAAATGTCTGTCAAATCTAGAGAGTCCCCCAGCCTTGTGAATACTTTTATCTGAAAGTTATCCGATATTTTGGGTGGCTTCCCGTCTGCACATCGATTAGGGTCTCTAAGTCTATCACAATGGGGATTGGGCGCAAGGTTAAAGTCCCCCCCCAATATTAGGTGAGTGCCTAGGTAGGGCGTGAGCGTGGTCACTATAGTGTCCCAAAATGTCCTGTCTTTATGATTCGGGGCATAAATGTTGCATAGGGTGTATGTTTTTCCTAAAATGCGAACTTGCACTACTATGTACCTACCCTCTGGGTCCTTGAGTACCTCTGTAACCTCACATTCTAGTTGTTTTCCGAAGAGTATAGCTACCCCTCTGCTTGCCGATTTATATGAGGCATATTCTACTCTCCCTACCCAGTCAGATTTTAATTTGTCATGTTCTGAGTCTGAAAGGTGCATCTCCTGTAGGAATGCTATTTCTGCTCGTTTTTTTCTAAGGAGAGTTAAGATTGTTTTCCTCTTGACGGGAGAATGAATTCCCCCTACATTCCACGAGTATAGATTAAATCTGAGTTTTTAAATAGAACCCTGAGTATGTGGCACATTGGGTTGTGTAATGAGATGATTGCAGTATGGTATAGTACAGGAAGGAGATAAAGGGGGAGGCAGGAAAGGGAAGGAGAGAGGGTAGAAAAAAAAAGGGGTGACACACACACCTTATTGGCATATGTAAAGGCTCCCGGTTCAGCTCCCCATCACGCCAGACCACCACTGGGCCCCACCGACCAGATTTGTTCACAGACTGTATTGAAAAAGAAAGACAAAGGTTTATCATCTTGGTCCACCCTAGTACATGTTCCACTTTATAACTGTCCAGGGTTAGCATGTTATAACAAATACATTCATCTTTAAGTTCACCTTCATGTAATAATAGTTTCCCAGGTATAAACCAATATTTAAAGTCAAAACAATTTGTATTAAATGTTTCCATCCCCTCATCATAGTTTCCAGCATTGACCTCTTTCAGCTTCGGGGAAGAAAGTGGAGCTGTTATTGGGCCAAATCCCTGAATTTTTCCATAGTAATCTGGATTCAACCTGTTGGCTCCGATATGTTTGCAGTACGCTCTAAGCATGATTGCTATTTTCCGCAGTGGAGCAGACCTACCCACCAACATTCTACCATTTAACATGAACTTCCCCAACTCTTGAATGAAATAACACAACATTCCCAGAACATTCTCTCCAATTCCATATATAAGTATTGAATCTTGGAGGTTAGTTTTAACTATACTGTGATCTGTCCCTGACCAGATGGTCTTTGGCTGCTGCCATTTTAGCTTCGGGTGTTACAAAAAAATAAGAGTACTCATTAGGGAAAACCCTATTAACCATAGAATTAAATGGCTCAAGTTGTTAATTAACTCGGCCATCTTACCAGACTTTACATAACACATCATAACAGACTTAATTGGTACGACCCCTGTATACCATCATCTCAACCTTCCTCTCCCCCACCCTGTCTCTCTGCAGGGCTACGTATTAGTGACCTCTGGTTTTCTAAAAAATCTTGTGCCTCGGCAGACGAATCAAAGAATTTGGGGCCTCTGGGGGTAACTATCTTAAGCCTAGCAGGGTATAAAAGATATGACTGCCATCCCTCTCTATGGAGCTTGGAGCAGAGCGGGGAGAATTCCCTACAATGTTTCATAAGGTCTGTGGAGAAATCTTGGAGTACTCATTAGGGAAAACCCTATTAACCATTTAATTAAATGGCTCAAGTTGTTAATTAACTCGGCCATCTTACCAGACTTTACATAACACATCATAACAGACTTAATTGGTAGGACCCCTGTATACCATCATCTCAACCTTCCTCTCCCCCACCCTGTCTCTCTGCAGGGCTACGTATTAGTGACCTCTGGTTTTCTAAAAAATCTTGTGCCTCAGCAGACGAATCAAAGAATTTGGGGCCTCTGGGGGTAACTATCTTAAGCCTAGCAGGGTATAAAAGATATGACTGCCATCCCTCTCTATGGAGCTTGGAGCAGAGCGGGGAGAATTGCCTACAATGTTTCATAAGGTCTGTGGAGAAATCTTGGAACAGTAGCATTCGTGCATTTTCAGAAATTAGTTTGTCTAGTTTCCTATACCCTCGTAGAACAGCGGTTTTGGTCTGAAAGTGTAAGAATTTGATCATGACAGAGCGTGGTTGTGATGCGTCCGCCCCAAGTCTCTCTGGGCCTACTCTGTGAGCCCTCTCCACCCCACCAACAAAATCTTTAATGGGTATATTAAATAGGGAGGGTAAGGTGTTTTCTACAAAGTGGATTAGATCAGATTGTTTGATTGTTTCAGGGAGGCCGAGGAGACGCACATTATTGCGCCTCAATCTATTTTCTAGATCATCTATTTTTAGCTGTAGGGCCATGGCTTGCCTTTCCAGATTCTCTATCTTACTAGTGTTGGATACATTCGAATCTTCAAGATCAGATATTCTACCCTCTGCCTCAACCATCCTAGTCGAGAACTGTTTGACAACATCAGTGAGCGTGTCTACCCCCCTTTGAAGATTATCAATTTTGGGCATGAACAGCATGGTTATTTGTTTTACAATGGGGTGGGTATCAACCTGTTCTCCCTCAGGGGGGGATTCAGAACTCTGGCCCTGGACGGCCTGGTCATTCATGGCCCTGTGGCGGTGATCAGTTTTTTTATTGCGGCTCGCCATTGGGGTATTGGTTAGGTATTTCTCCATAAACCCATAAGGTGTTAGAAACAGAGCTAATGCAGTAAATAAAATTGAAGTTACATAGATCATAACAGAATGAACCTGTAAACAGAATAAAAACCCATTAGCCAGGCAAACCAAGAATTATGTGGTGCAGCACACTGAGGAGTGACATGCAGTCTATCAGTGCCAGGTGGTAGACACACAGCTTGAGGTGAAATAAGATACTGTGATTTCCCAGAATGTTCCTTCTAGGAGTAAAAAGTTATCCACAGCGTTTAGACAATGTAGGGGCTCCAACCCTCTGGTCTAGGGGACAGGGTCCTCTGGTTTATTTCCCCAATAAAAAGTCAAAGTCTCTGGGCTGTGCGATGTAGTGTCAGAAAGAGAGAGAAATATAGGGCACACAGGGGTCTCTGCGATGCAGTGCTTATGTCGCTCACAAGTTCAGGACATTAGTGCATACACTGTGTAATGAAGGCCGTATTCCCCAGTCTATGCCGTTTATAGGTGGGTATGTAGTCCCAATATAGATCAGAGCGTTGCCCACTAGTCACTCTGTATAATGGTAATAGGTAAAAGGGTAAATAGGTTAAAGGGTGACTAGCTGTGGAGTTCCCACCGAAAATGTGCAGGTAATACTTTACCACCCGGTATGTTGATCTGCCGACTCACAGCCTCTCAGACAGCTCCTCCTGGGCGTCCGTTTTGGTCAGCGTGGTACGTTTTCCAAGATGGCGCCGATTTTCGCGCCAGATCTCCTCCGGAACGTAATCTAGGCTTCACAAGCCGCAGCCACCAGCCTGCTACAGAGAGGTCAGTTGATGTCGCCCGGACCTTTCTGGAGAGAGCTGAGACTGTTCCTGGCTGGCAGGTAAGCGGGTCCTTTGATCTCAGCAGTGTGCCCGCGTGTGACCGTAGTGTCTTTGCTCCAGCAACAGTGGGATTCTAGCCCCCTGACCAGAAGGTGAATTCGATTTATGCTTCTGTAGCGTTACAGTTAGCGGGTCACCTCCGTGGGAGAGCGATGTATGGCTCTCGTGAAAAGTATGGGGAACCTTCAGAGTATTCCCGCACTCCAGGCAGCAGTTTCTGCCAAGGATTCTTCACAGAGATTTTTCTTTTTCATCATATTTTATATATTTTTTTATAGTAAATTATATGATATGATGAAATTAATGGTATCTTTAGAAAGTCAATTTAATGACGAAAAAATGGTATATAATATGTGTGGGTACAGTAAATAAGAGGCACACTGCAGAAATGTAAAAATAGCCCTGATGGTAAGAAAATTGAAAAATGGTCTGGTCACTAAGTGGTTAAGGTATAATCTATCTTTTTAAACAATAACATTTTTGGTGTTTACTATCCCTTTAACTAGCTGAAAACTTGATAAAACATTTTCTCCTGTTAAGTGTAGTCAGTCCACGGGTCATCCATTACTTATGGGATTATATCTCCTCCCTAACAGGAAGTGCAAGAGGATCACCCAAGCAGAGCTGCTATATAGCTCCTCCCCTCTACGTCATACCCAGTCATTCTCTTGCACCTAACTAATAGATAGGACGTGTGAGAGGACTGTGGTGTGTTAAACTTAGTTTTTATTTCTTCAATCAAAAGTTTGTTATTTTAAACGGCACCGGAGTGTGTTGTTTCTTCTCAGGCAGCATTAGAAGAAGAATCTACCTGAGTTTTGTCTATGATCTTAGCGGTCGTAACTAAGATCCACTTGCTGTTCTCGGCCATTCTGAGGAGTGAGGTAACTTCAGAACAGGAGATAGCATGCAGGGCCCACCTGCAAGGAGGTATGTGCAGTAAATTATTTTCTAAGGAATGGAATTGACTGAGAAAATACTGCTAATACCGATGTAATGTAAGTGCAGCCTTAAATGCAGTAGTAGCGACTGGTATCAGGCTGATATGTATGTATGTATACTCTGAGGTATTTCTGGGGAATGGAATTTCACTAAGAAAATACTGTCTATATTAAAGTAATATTTGAGCCTGCACTGCAGTGAAAGCGACTAGCAGCAGGCTTATTAATAACACTTCATTATTTTCATTTTTAAAACGTTTACTGGCATGTTAATCGTTTTTTCTGAGGTACTTGGTGATAAAACTTTATGGGCATGATTTTTACCACATGGCTGTCGTTTGTTTCTGAATAAAAACAGTTTATGAGCTTCCCCACTGTTGTAATATGAGTAGGAGGGGCCTATTTTAGCGCTTTATTGCGCAGTAAAAATTTAGTCACAGTCTTCCTATTTCTTCCTCCATGATCCAGGACGTCTCTACAGAGCCCAGGGGTCTCCAAAACTAGTTTTGAGGGAGGTAATCAGTCACAGCAGATCTGTGACAGTGTGTTTGACTGTGATAAAAAACGTTTATTATTTCAACTGTTATCCGTTTTGGGTATTAAGGGGTTAATCATCCTTTTGCTTGTGGGTGCAATTCTCTGCTAACTTTATACATTTTCTGTTAAAATTTGGTTGTTTTAACATATTTGGTTCATCGTTAATTCAACTGTGTCACATTTTTATGTTTCTTAAAGGCGCAGTAGCGTTTTTTATATAGCTTGTAAATTTATTTAAAAGTTTTTTTCCAAGCTTGCTAGTGTTATTGCTAGTCTGTTTAAACATGTCTGACACAGATGAAGCTGTTTGTTCAATATGTTTAAAGGCCAATGTGGAGCCCAATAGAAATTTGTGCACTCAATGTATAGATGTTACTTTGAATAAAAGTCAAACTTTATATGTGAAAAATATATCACCAGACAACGAGGGGGAAGTTATGCCGACTAACTCTCCTCACGTGTCAGTACCTTCGCCTCCCGCTCAGGAGGTGCGTGATATTGTGGCGCCAAGTACATCAGGGCGGCCCATACAAATCACTTTGCAAGACATGGCTAATGTTATGACTGAAGTACTATCTAAATTGCCAGAATTTAGAGGTAAACGAGATCACTCTGGAATAAGAACAGAGTGCGCTGATAATAATAGAGCCATGTCTGATACTGCGTCACAATTTGCAGAACATGAGGACGGAGAGCTTCATTCTGTGGGTGACGGATCTGATCCAAGTAAACTGGATTCAGACATTTCAAATTTTAAATTTAAGCTTGAGAACCTCCGTGTATTACTAGGGGAGGTTTTAGCGGCTCTGAATGATTGTAACACAGTTGCAATTCCAGAGAAAGTATGTAGGCTGGATAAATATTTTGCGGTACCGGCGTGTACTGACGTTTTTCCTATACCTAAAAGGCTTACAGAAATTGTTAACAAGGAGTGGGATAGACCCGGTGTGCCTTTTTCACCCCCTCCTATATTTAGAAAAATGTTTCCAATAGACGCCACCACACGGGACTTATGGCAGACGGTCCCTAAGGTGGAGGGAGCAGTTTCTACTCTGGCTAAGCGCACCACTATCCCGGTGGAGGATAGCTGTGCTTTTTCAGATCCAATGGATAAAAAGTTAGAGGGTTACCTTAAGAAAATGTTTGTTCAACAAGGTTTTATATTACAACCCCTTGCATGCATTGCGCCTGTCACTGCTGCGGCGGCATTCTGGTTTGAGTCTCTGGAAGAGACCCTTAGCACAGCTCCATTGGATGAGATCATGAACAAGCTTAAAGCCCTTAAGCTAGCTAATTCATTTATTTCTGATGCCGTAGTACACTTAACCAAACTTACGGCTAAGAACTCCGGATTCGCCATTCAAGCGCGTAGAGCGCTGTGGCTTAAATCCTGGTCAGCTGATGTGACTTCTAAATCTAAATTGCTTAATATTCCTTTCAAAGGGCAGACATTATTCGGGCCCGGTTTGAAAGAAATTATCGCTGACATTACTGGAGGTAAGGGCCATGCCCTGCCTCAAGGCAGGGCCAAACCAAGGGCTAAACAGTCTAATTTTCGTGCCTTTCGTAACTTCAAGGCAGGAGCAGCATCAACTTCCTCCGCTCCAAGACAGGAAGGAACTGTTGCTCGCTACAGACAGGGCTGGAAACCTAACCAGTCCTGGAACAAGGGCAAGCAGGCCAGAAAACCTGCTGCTGCCCCTAAGACAGCATGAAGTGAGGGCCCCCGATCCGGAAACGGATCTAGTGGGGGGCAGACTTTCTCTCTTCGCCCAGGCTTGGGCAAGAGATGTCCAGGATCCCTGGGCGTTGGAGATCATATCTCAGGGATATCTTCTGGACTTCAAAGTTTCTCCTCCACAAGGGAGATTTCATCTTTCAAGGTTATCAGAAAACCAGATAAAGAAAGAGGCGTTTCTACGCTGTGTACAAGACCTCTTACTAATGGGAGTGATCCACCCAGTTCCGCGGTCGGAACACGGACAAGGATTCTATTCAAATCTGTTTGTGGTTCCCAAAAAAGAGGGAACCTTCAGACCAATCTTGGACTTAAAGATCCTAAACAAATTCCTAAGAGTTCCATCGTTCAAAATGGAAACTATTCGAACCATCTTACCCATGATCCAAGAGGGTCAGTACATGACCACTGTGGATTTAAAGGATGCCTACCTTCACATACCGATTCACAAGGATCATTACCGGTATCTAAGATTTGCCTTCCTAAACAGGCATTACCAGTTTGTAGCTCTTCCCTTCGGGTTAGCTACGGCTCCAAGAATCTTTACAAAGGTTCTGGGCTCTCTTCTGGCGGTACTAAGACCGCGAGGCATAGCGGTAGCTCCGTACCTAGACGACATTCTGATACAAGCGTCAAGTTTCCAAACTGCCAAGTCTCATACAGAGTTAGTTCTGGCATTTCTAAGGTCGCATGGGTGGAAGGTGAACGTAGAAAAGAGTTCTCTATTGCCACTCACAAGAGTTCCCTTTTTAGGGACTCTTATAGATTCTGTAGAAATGAAAATTTACCTGACGGAGGACAGGTTATCAAAACTTCTAAATGCTTGCCGTGTCCTTCATTCCATTCAACACCCGTCAGTGGCTCAGTGCATGGAGGTAATCGGCTTAATGGTAGCGGCAATGGACATAGTACCTTTTGCGCGCCTGCATCTCAGACCGCTGCAATTGTGCATGCTAAGTCAATGGAATGGGGATTACTCAGATTTGTCCCCTCTGCTAAATCTGGATCAAGAGACCAGAGATTCTCTTCTATGGTGGCTTTCTCGCCACATCTGTCCAAGGGGATGCCCTTCCGCAGGCCAGATTGGACGATTGTAACAACAGACGGCAGCCTTCTAGGTTGGGGCGCAGTCTGGAATTCCCTGAAGGCTCAGGGATCATGGACTCAGGAGGAGAGACTCCTTCCAATAAACATTCTGGAATTAAGAGCAATTTTCAATGCTCTTCTGGCTTGGCCTCAGTTAGCAACTCTGAGGTTCATCAGGTTTCAGTCGGACAACATCACGACTGTGGCTTACATCAACCATCAAGGAGGAACAAGGAGTTCCCTAGCGATGATGGAAGTCTCAAAGATAATTCACTGGGCAGAGTGTCACTCTTGCCACCTGTCAGCGATCCACATCCCAGGCGTGGAGAACTGGGAGGCGGATTTTCTAAGTCGCCAGACCTTTCATCCGGGGGAGTGGGAACTTCATCCGGAGGTGTTTGCCCAACTGCTTCATCATTGGGGCAAATCAGATCTGGATCCCATGGCGTCTCGCCAGAACGCCAAGCTTCCTTGTTACGGATCCAGGTCCAGGGACCCGGGAGCGGTACTGATAGATGCTCTGACAGCACCTTGGGTCTTCAACATGGCTTATGTGTTTCCACCCTTCCCGATGCTTCCTTGATTGATTGCCAGGATCAAACAGGAGAGAGCATCGATGATTCTAATAGCGCCTGCGTGGCCACGCAGGACCTGGTATGCAGATCTAGTGGACATGTCGTCCTGTCCACCATGGTCTCTGCCTCTGAGACAGGACCTTCTGATTCAGGGTCCTTTCAAACATCCAAATCTAATTTCTCTGAGGCTGACTGCATGGAGATTGAACGCTTGATTCTATCAAAGCGGGGATTCTCGGAGTCAGTGATTGATACCTTAATACAGGCTAGGAAACCTGTTACCAGGAAAATTTACCATAAAATATGGCGTAAATACTTATATTGGTGCGAATCCAAGAGTTACTCATGGAGTAAGGTTAGGATTCCTAGGATATTGTCTTTTCTACAAGAAGGTTTAGAAAAGGGTTTATCTGCTAGTTCGTTAAAGGGACAGATTTCAGCTCTGTCTATCCTTTTACACAAACGTCTGGCAGAAGTTCCAGACGTTCAGGCTTTTTGTCAGGCTTTGGCTAGGATTAAGCCTGTGTTTAAGACTGTTGCTCCGCCGTGGAGCTTAAACTTAGTTCTTAACGTTCTGCAGGGTGTTCCGTTTGAACCCCTTCATTCCATTGATATCAAGCTGTTATCTTGGAAAGTTCTGTTTTTAATGTCTATTTCCTCGGCTCGAAGAGTCTCTGAGTTATCGGCCTTACATTGTGATTCTCCTTATCTGATTTTTCATTCAGACAAGGTAGTTCTGCGTACTAAACCTGGGTTCTTACCGAAGGTAGTCACTAACAAGAATATCAATCAAGAGATTGTTGTTCCATCATTGTGCCCTAACTCTTCTTCAAAGAAGGAACGACTTCTGCACAATCTGGACGTCGTCCGTGCCCTGAAATTTTATTTGCAGGCAACTAAAGATTTTCGTCAAACTTCTTCCCTGTTTGTCGTTTATTCTGGACAGAGGAGAGGTCAAAAAGCTTCGGCTACCTCTCTCTCTTTTTGGCTTCGTAGCATAATACGTTTAGCCTATGAGACTGCTGGACAGCAGCCTCCTGAAAGGATTACGGCTCATTCTACTAGAGCTGTGGCTTCCACTTGGGCCTTTAAGAATGAGGCCTCTGTTGAACAGATTTGCAAGGCTGCAACTTGGTCTTCACTTCACACTTTTTCAAAATTTTACAAATTTTACACTTTTGCTTCTTCGGAGGCTGTTTTTGGGAGAAAGGTTCTACAGGCAGTGGTTCCTTCCGTGTAAAGATCCTGCCTGTCCCTCCCATCATCCGTGTACTTTTAGCTTTGGTATTGGTATCCCATAAGTAATGGATGACCCGTGGACTGACTACACTTAACAGGAGAAAATATAATTTATGCTTACCTGATAAATTCCTTTCTCCTGTAGTGTAGTCAGTCCACGGCCCGCCCTGTTTTTTTACGGCAGGTCTAAATTTTAAATTAAACTCCAGTCACCACTGCACCCTATAGTTTTCTCCTTTCTCGTTTGGTTTCGGTCGAATGACTGGGTATGACGTAGAGGGGAGGAGCTATATAGCAGCTCTGCTTGGGTGATCCTCTTGCACTTCCTGTTAGGGAGGAGATATAATCCCATAAGTAATGGATGACCCGTGGACTGACTACACTACAGGAGAAATTAATTTATCAGGTAAGCATAAATTATATTTTTATGCAATATTCATATTTAATAAAGATTTTAACTAGGTATTTACTGTAAATATTTGATATTTGGAAATACGAATATGCTATGTTGTTTGTGCTATGGGTGTACAATATTTTTTTCTCCATTGACTTCTAAAGGGAATGTGAAAATGTGATGGTGTTTGAGCGATATCGGGTGGGTTTTTTCCAACTATTGATTTCTATGGGGGAATACATGCACGCGCACGAGAAAATTTAAAGGGACATGAAACCAAAAAAATTTCTTTTGTGATTCAGATAGAGAATACAATTTTAAAAAACTTTCCAATTTACCTTTATTATTTAATTTGCTTCCTTCTCTAGTTGTCATTTGATGAAAGGTTTATCTAAGCAAACTCAGGAGCAACAGAGAACCTTGGTTCTAGCTGTTGATTGGTGGTTAGATATACAGTATATATCGATTGTGATTGGCTCACCCATGTGTTCAATTAGAAACCATTAGGGCATTGCTGCTCCTTCAACAAATGATACCAAGAGAATGAAACAGAATAGATATTAGAAGTAAATTAGAAAGTTGTTTAAAATTGTATCCTCTATCTGAATCAAATTTTTGGGTTTCATGTAGCTTTTAAGTCAGTTTTTTTGCGCTATTTGGGTTACCACTTGCACAAAATGATTTTTTTTGGAACTTGTAATATGAACGCAACCCGACTAGAGCAAAAACTTTAACTGTAGCAAAGTTTTTACGATCGCAAAAAAATACAGCGCCACTTTTAATCAAGCCCTTAGATGGGCAAAAGAACACAGGCATTGGATAGAGGAACATAGGGAAAAAGTGTTAAGGACGGACAAACAAATCTAAGTTTGAGGTGTTCAGATCACAAAGAAGAACATTTGCAAGACACATGCCAGATGAAAAGAAGCTGGAGGAGTTCTTGACACTATGTGTCAAGCATGGGGGAGACAATGTGATGGTCTGGGGGTGCTTTGGTGGTGGTAAAGTGGGAGATTTATACAGGGTAAAAGGGACCTTGAAGAAGGAAGGCTATCATTCTGTTTTGCGATGTCATGCCATACCCTGTGGACGGCACTTGATTGGAGCCAATTTCCTCCTACAACAGGACAATGACCCAAAGCACAGCTCCAAACTATGCAAGAACTAATTAGGGAAGAAGCAGTCAGCTGTTATTCTGTCTTTAATGGAGTGACCAGCACAGTTACCAGATCTCAACCCTATTGAGCTGTTATGGGAGCAGCTGGACCATATGGTACGTAAGAAGTGCCCATCAAGCCAATACAACTTGTGGGAGGTTCTTCAGGAAGCATGGGGTGAAATCTCTTCAGATTACCTCAACAAATTAACAACTAGATACCACAGGTCTGCAACGCTGTAATTGCTGCACATTGAGGCTTCTTTAACGAAAGCATAGTTTGAAGGACACAATTATTATTGCACTTAAAATTCATTATTTCAAGATACAAAAACCTGAACTCTACATCACTGTCAAGGAATCCACTTAAATGTTTTCACCTCATGGCTAACCATAAGTATTATTTGACAATTCCCTCTCCTTTACTCTCCACATGCAATCTCTCTCTAAGGGCCTGATTATTTAAAGCTCTCCACTCTGGTGAGATTATATAAGATGTCTCGTCAGCTCTGCAAGGTCCCTCAAAGAATTTTAGAAAGGCAAATTGTATCTTGTGTTTATCTTGCTTTGCAGGGTACTGGATATGAAGGAGAGACACATACATTAAAAACCTACAAAAAATGTTGTGCAATGAAAAGACCCATTACACAAACAGCAGCAAGCAGGAATCTGTAGACTTCAGTCTACATCTGATACTTTGGGACTTGGTTCGGAGTCTGAAAATCAACACAATGTTATTAAAAAAATAAGCAGAACTATACATTGTTACAAAAACACTCCCAGGTGGGCTATATGAATGGATCATCCACAAAACATTTATGCAAAGAAAAATCACATTAATCAATCACATCTTGAAGTTCTAAAAATGTACAAGATCGTATTACTAGGAGTCATTATGTGTCAAATCCTCCAAGAAATTGGTTAACACAGACAACATGGTTTTATAAATGCGCTAGGTGCCAAGTATGGAGGAATACCCAGCCCATAAAAGAATTTGTTCACCCAGTTACAAATAAACAAAATCCTTTTCTGTACTTTCTCAATTGCAGATCAACAATGATTTTCGATGTGCGAATGTCCGATGATTTGTGTGGGTAAATCTACTTGTGCATTGTGTAGTAGAATTTTGGAACATCCGGGTGATATCAAATGGAATCGCCCAGTGCCAGTAGCGATACATATGAATAATTGTCATGAAAACAATAAATACAATATCAAATTCTGTGCAATTGATCAAATACGGTGTAACTAAAGATAGGGGGATAACACAGACTGTCACATCAATGAGAATGCAAATGGATATATGAATTACAGAGTATACAACCCAGGGTATTACATGAAAGCATATCTTTTTAATGCTATTTGTAAAAACTTGGTATGATGAAAGCACGTTTTTTCAGTTTTCCAGTTTGACTTGCAATACTGTGTAAGAGTTCAATACAGATATACAGTAAATGACAGTTGATTCTTCTTCTAATGAGTGAATAAGGAACGGGCTAACAAACAATTATTTTTATACGAGTAAATATAATTTAGAATGGATATATGGCTCAAGCAATGTCGGCTAGAGAGACTGCATTTTAATCTCGCTTGAGAGATAAGGATGTAACTATTATTGCAAAATGACAATCTTAATAGGTTTGTAGGATAAGAACGCTGATAGATATTAACGTGTATAAAACTTATCAGATGTTATATTGTTGCCATTTCTGATGTGATTATGGTAACCATGACGATGATCGCATCTGAGGGACAAAACACGTCCATGGGTGGGACTTATCATGTGTTATTAG
Source organism: Bombina bombina (assembly GCF_027579735.1). Classification (NCBI taxonomy): domain Eukaryota; kingdom Metazoa; phylum Chordata; class Amphibia; order Anura; family Bombinatoridae; genus Bombina; species Bombina bombina. The sequence goes on from NC_069505.1 coordinate 384,524,692, forward strand.
CCGTGTTTGTTAAATTTTACTCGCGACAGAATTGTGAATGTTCTTAAATATATGCATTGATTTATGTAAGACCTTTTTTGAGGTGTGATTATTATTGAGATAACAAAAGATTAAGATCAGAAATCAGCGGGCTCGGTTCGTCCCACGATGCTTGCAAGTAGTAAGTCAACTTTGAGTTCTTTAGAATGATCCTGTATGTGAGATTGTTCTATCCTTCAAGTACACAGACCCATATATGAAAATTTAAATTACAAACTCAAGCATTGTTATTGTAGGCTGGTAGGCTTCATGGTCTAATGTTTTTAAATGTGGGATGCAGAGATTCATGCTATTATGCAGAGGGAGGATATGCAGTGATTTTGTGTTATTTTCAATGAATTTATGTGAACCCATAGGTTTTTAAATTATTTTTAATGGTTATCTGATAAAGATTGTTAAATTTTTTTTTCAGATTAAAGGGACAGTCAACACGAAAATTGTTATTTTTAGAAAGATAGATAACGCCCATAAAATAATTTGTTCACCCTATTACAAATAAACAATATCCTATTCTGTACTTTCTCAATTGCAGTTTAACAATGATTTTCTATGTGACGATGTGCGCATGTCCGATGATTTATGTGGGTAAATCTACTTGTGCATTGTGTAGTAGAATTTTGGAACATCTGGGTGATATCAAATGGAATCGCCCAGTGCCAGTAGCGATACATATGAATAATTGTTATCAAAACAATGGCAACGCCTTTACTACCCATTCCCCAGCTTTGCACAACCAGCATTGTTGTATTAATATACTTTATAACATTTAAATTTCTGCCTGTTTCTAAGCCAACCACAGACAGCCTCTTATCACATGCTTTTTTATTAGCTTTTCACAGCAAGAGACTGCTAGTTCATGTGGGCCATATATATAACATTGTGTTCACACCCGTGGAGTTATTTAAGAGTCAGCACAACACAGCACTAATTGGCTAAAATGCAAGTCAATAGATAATAAATAAAAGTCATGTGATCAGGGGGCTGTCAGAAGATGCTTAGATACAAGGTAATCACAGAGGTAAAAGGTATATTAATATAACTGTTGGTTGTGCAAAACTGGTGGATGGGTAATAAAGGAATTATCTATTTTTTAAAATAATAAAAATTTAAAGGGCCATAATACTCAAATGTTGAAACACTTGAAAGTGATGCAGCATAGCTGTAAAAAGCTGACTAGAAAATATCACCTGAGCATCTCTATGTAAAAAATAAAGATATTTTACCTCAAAAGTTCCTCAGTAGCCACATCCCATTGTAAAGGACTTCTAAGCAGCAAATCAGTATGTCTGTCCTGGGACAGCTAAGGGGTTGAGCCTTGTGCACTCTCATCTTATTTCCCTATTCAATTCAAAGGAAGTTTACTATGAAATCTCATGAGAGTTAAGTCAAATCTCATGAGATCACAGTAAGAGTTCATGACCTCAGCACTGCTGATGCTGATTGGCTGCTGTTCATTTCTTCATTTTTTTTTTTTTTACCTGCAGCTGGGCTGCAGCTGAGTATAACTTTTTACACAGAACTTACTCTGCTGAGCTGAGGAGATTGTGAGATAAAATATCTTCCTTTTTTAAATAGAGATGCTCAGGTGATATTTTCCTGTCAGCTTTTAACAGTTATACTGCATCAGTTTCAAGTGATTTAGCATATGAGTATTATGTCCCTTTAAACATGAATAATTCCACAATAATTTTGTACTTACAGTTTATTGTGAGTAATCGCAGTGGAATACATAACGATCCCATAGATTTTGCATTCAGCTAACTCACAATAGTGCATTACTGCTCCTTCAACAAAGGATACATTGGAAAATTGTTTAACATTGTATTAAAATATTGGGTTTCATGTCCCCGATGTTTAATCCATAAGATATATGCAAATAGATATCAATATCTGTAATACTTTGCTTATATAGACAGAAACCTAGATTATGAGTTATGCGCACTATAGGGAATTTAGCGAACGCAACAAAAGTTGCGCTATTTAACCCCTTATAGCACAACCATTACAAGTTTTGAAACAGCCGGCTTGTGCGTGCAATATGGCTGCGTTGAGCTCCATACCGCACAAAATACAAGCACTGTTTTGGTGTGCTCGTGCACGCTTCCCCCATAAACATCAAGGGGGAAAGCGGGTTAGAAAAAAACCTAACACCTGCGATCGCGGAATGAAAATGCTCCGTAACGCAGCCCCATTGATGTCTATGGGGAAAAAAAAGTAATGTTTAAACCTAACACCCTAACATAAACCCCATGTCTAAACACCCCTAATCTGCTGCCCCCGACATCACCGCCGCCTACATAATGTTATTAACCCCTAATCTGCCTTCCCCGATATCGCTGCCCCCTAAATAAAGCTATTAACCCCTAATCTGGCGCTCCCGATATCGCCGCCACTATACTAAAGATATTAACCGCTATTCCCCTGCACCCCAACATCGCCCACACTATAATAAATCTATTAACCCCTATTCCGCCGCTCCCCAACATTGCCGCCACTAAAGTTATTAACCCCTAAACCTCTGGCCTCCCACATCACTACCACTAAATAAATCTATTAACCCCTAAACCACCAGCCCCCCAAATCGCAACAACTTAAATTAAACTATATTAACCCCTAACCCTAACGTAACACTAACACCCCCTAACTTTAACATAATTAAAATAGAGCTAAATTAAAGTTACAATTATTAACTAAATAATACCTATTTAAAACTAAATACAAACTTACCTGTGAAATGAAACCTAAGCTAGCTACAATATAACTAATAGTTATATTGTAGCTAGCTTAGGTTTTATTTTTATTTCACAGGTAAGTTTGTATTTATTTTAACTAGGTAGACTAGTTAGTAAAAAGTTATAAACTATTTACAAACTACCTAGTTAAAATAAATACAAACTTACCTGTGAAATAAAACCTAAGCTGCCGGGGGGGGGGGGGCGTGTCTAGGCGGCGTCCATGACAGGACGTGTTATCAGGAGCTCTAGGAGAAGATCTGTACAATCCGCCGATTACACACAGATAATAGCATCTATAGAAAAAAAACATTATAGCTGCCCGCAGTATAATCCACTGAACTGATCTATGTTAAATCTGCTGACTCCATGACTCTGGAGCGCTGATCTGGAGCGCTGAGGCCTCCTCTGAGACCTCAGCACCCCCCCCCCCCGGTTATCCGGGTACGCCATTCCCTATTGGATTGCAATTTTCGCACTTAATGTGCTTTACAGATACTGACTTTACCTATACTCAGCGGGGATTAACTTACTATATATGCAAGATGGAGCAAGAGGAAGCTATCCTATTAGAACAGATCACCACTATCCTAAATGATCACTTTACATGGCTTATGAGTGACATAGCTGCAGCATGGGGAAATGCCGGTGATCATATTCAACAGCACTGCACGGACACAGTAAACGCGGTAACATCTAAACCGGAGTCTACTGAAGAAAGTAAAACAGGTTGTGACACCTCCAACAGATGTGCACTACAGTGAGAGAGTGCGGACACTAGCTGATGCGGAGAACCGTGAGAGATTGAATACGGCGAACTTCACCATATCACCCACAACTCTTACCGCTTTACTTCCAGCCCCTTTGAATACTCCAAGTCGTCCTGCTCTGGTGAAAATAGAGATCGTTAATCGAGCACTGAAGGTGAAGGGGCTAATGCCTAGTGAGATTCCGGCTCGACACCTGGAAGGCAAAAGTGTCTTGATGCGGCGAGACGAAGGTGACTTAAGGGCTGCTAATTCATCCCCCCCAAACAAGGCAGGGGACTAAAACACACTTGATCGGGAGATCCCTAGAAGGTACCTTGCCTAAAATTCATACAGCACCATGGCCTCAATCGTTTCATCTTTTATTACTCCCATCGCCCCCAAGCACCCTGTGTTGTGTTGGCCTTATACGGAACAACAGGGACCATAGCAAGACATTTTCCCGGAACATACTAGTTGATAAGGCGAGAAGCTCAGTCAAAATAGGCATCGGATGAACTCCTTTACAAGTCCTATCCGGTTTCTGGGTAATCTCTCACCCTACTGACCGCATAATAATGACTTATTTCCTTGGCTATCCAGAATCCGTGTTATGCTTGCTTGTTACTTTTTGAGACTCCTAACGTTGGCTTATAAGTCTGAAGTTTGGGATATCTATTTACCATAATGTCTGTTTTGGGTATTATTTCAGAGGGTTTGTGGGGTACCATGCTGCTTTTGAGGACTGTCCCATGATGTGCTGAGAAAGATCGATATATTTTTATGCACGCTGGACTTACCCTTCCTCTCAATATGAACAATCTTATATTTCATTCTGATAAGGTGGTTTTGCGTACCAAACCTGGATTTCTTCCTAAGGTTGTTTCAAATAAGAATATTAATCAGGAAATTGTTGTTCCTTCCTTGTGTCCTAATCCTTCTTCTAAGAAGTAGCGTCTGTTACATAACCTGGACGTGGTCCGTGCCTTGATGTTTTACTTACAGGCAACCAAGGATTTCCGTCAATCATCTTCATTGTTCATTGTTTATTCTGGAAAGCGTAGGGGTCAGAAAGCTATGGTTACCTCTCTTTCTTTTTGGCTGAGGAGTATTATCCGCCTGGCATATGAGACTGCTGGACAGCAGCCTCCTGAAAGAATTACGGCTCATTCTACTAGGGCTGTGGCTTCCACATGGGCCTTTAAGAACGATGCTTCTGTTGAACAGATTTGTAAGGCTGCGACTTGGTCGTCTCTTCATACTTTTTCCAAATTTTACAAATTTGATACTTTTGCTTCTTCTGAGGCTGTTTTTGGGAGAAAGGTTCTTCAAGCAGTGGTGCCTCGCGTTTAGGTCTCTGTCTTGTCCCTCCCGTTTTATCCATGTCCTGTAGCTTTGGTATTATATGCCACAAGTAAGGATGAAATCCGTGGACTCGTCGTATCTTGTAGAAGAAAAGGAAATTTATGCTTACCTGATAAATTGATTTATTCTATGATACGACGAGTCCACGGCCCTCCCTGTCATTTTAAGACAGATTATATTTTATTTCTACAACTTCAGTCACCTCTGCACCTTTAGCTTTTCCTTTCTCTTCCTAAACCTTCGGTCGAATGACTGGGGGTGGAGGGAAGGCAGGAGCTATATATACAGCTCTGCTGTGGTGCTCTTTGCCACTTCCTGTTAGCAGGAGGATAATATCCCACAAGTAAGGATGAAATCCATGGACTCTTCGTATCGTAGAAGAAATCATTTTATCAGGTAAGCATAAATTTCCTTTTTTTCAGCCTAAGCAGTGGCTGCCCTAAGCACTCAAAATTCTGCTACCTCTTTTATCCATAGAATTTTTTGGTCAGGGTGTAACATGACATTTGTTTATTTTTCGTGGCATTTTCAAAGTAAATGAGAGAAGAAGAGGGAAGGTAAAGGAGGGAGAGATGGCAGCTGATGGAGAGAAGGGAGGAAGACATTTGGGGTGACTATGGGGTAGATTTATCAAGCTGCAGCGGACAGGGGCTCCCATACGCACCCCTGTCCGCCGCAGCTCGCCTCCGGTGGCCTGAATTCCGCTGCCGGAATTCAGCATTGCACGTGCAATCCCGCCCCCCTGCCCGCACACAGCCAATCACATGCGGGCAGGAGCTGTCAATCTCCACGGTCGGATGAGACCGGGGAGATGGAAATTTGCCACCTCTTAGGTTAGGGAAGCAGCGGTCTGATGACCGCTGCTTGTTAAAAACGGTCTAAATCAACCCCTATATATATAAACCACAGATATATCACCTCTGTAAAACAATTAGCACTATACAGTTATGGCAGGCAACTTGCTTACCCATATCGTGCTGAAGTACTCCAGGGCCCTGCTGATAAGGCCGCACCAGATATGTCTGCCCCGTAGCTGCTGGAGAATTACAAGATAGTTGCCCCAACCAGCAGCGGTACTAACATCCACAACCTGTGAGCGATCAACTCCGCAAGTGCTTCCAGGCTGTGGTGAATACAACAGGAAGCGTCAAGATGGGCAACATTTAAAACTGTTGCGTCAATAGAACTGCTTTTTCACCACCCTGTCAAAAAATGTTGCTCTTTGTACAATGTAGTATGAGATAGCTCATTTTGGACTAGATTACAAGTGAAGCGCTAATTTATTGCGCGCCCTCAAACAGCAAAACCCCCATTTACAGGTGTGCGCAATAAATACCCAGTCATTAAAAGTTAATAATCTCTCAGAAAATTAACCAGAGATCAGATCTCTGGTTAATTTTCAAAAAGTGCCCCAATTGGCCCAAACTAAAGTATATTGTAATTTTGTATTTAAAAAATAACTGCACAAAGCAATTTTTAGGGTTTAATTTTGGCAGGTGTGGGGTGTTAGAAAAAAACGGCACTGAAAAGTGCCTTTACATTGCAGTCCATGGGGAACTGTGTGTTCCCTGTAAATATATATGTATTTGCTTATATACATATATATTTATGTAATAATATGTGTATATACACAAATGAACACATAAATTTATATTAATATAAATATATATTTACAATCTACTGCCCTTCGCACTGCGACTTACCCCCTTCGCTGTGCTAATTCTCATGCCGTGACTCACAGCATGAGATCAAGGCACCCATTGGAGCCTATGGAAGCGCACTCTATTAAGCGCAAAGCATCCATGCAATGCAAACGCTGATTAACCCCACCCTGGACTTTTCCGACTGGGGTGATTAATGGCCCTTGCTCGCACGCGATTGCGGTGTTGCACACTAGCCATAGAGTTCATTGATAAATGCGGGCAGCGTATTGCAATGCCGGGCAGACAGGGGTGAAGATGTACGCCTCTGTCCACCTTACTTTGTTAAATCTGGCCCATAGACCTGGTTGGATCCTTCCTGGAACTGAAGTTTCTCCTGTGCACCCTTCCCTGCTGCTCGGTTGATGTTATGCAAGGCAATAGATCATGTTTCAACTTAACTCTTAGATCTTTATGATTTTACAAGCAGAGTTTTGCTGGTGACATAGCTATAGTTTATTGATTTCTAGAGACAGTTAGCACTCTAATAACCTTATTTTAAAGGGACAGTTCACGGTAAAATTGTTTTTCCTTGAAGTGCTCCCCATGACTTGTTATACCAGTTTAAAAATTGCTCATTTATGCTTCTTTTTGCAAAAAGAAATAGCAGGATTTTCTCTTTGAAACCATAGCCCATCAAAATTGGCTTAGCTTGCTGACAGATCAGATCTTATCTTATCACTCAAATGCTTTCCTTTCTTATCTTTGTCTCTGTACAATACGTACTTAGAAAAAAAACATTGAAAATTTTAATTTTAGAACTTTATCTTTTCCAACTCCCATTGTGAGTATAATATCTTCTGCTGGCTGTATTTACATAAGGCTAGATTACGAGTCTTGTGTTAGCCTTAAAAAACAGCGTTGAGAGGTCCCAACGCTGCTTTTTAACGCCCAATTGTATTACGAGTCTTGAAGGTACAGGTGTACCGCTCACTTTTTTGGCCAAACTCGAAAATACCGCAAATTCATTTACGTCAATTGCGTATGCTCTTTTTTCAATGGGATTTGCCTAACGCCGGTATTACGAGCCTTCCAAAAACTGAGCGGTACAGCCTCTCCTGTCAAGACTGATACCGCATTTAAAAGTCAGTAGTTAAGAGTTTTATGGGCTAACGCTGTAGCATAAAACTCTTATCTAAAGTGCTAAAAAGTACACTAACACCCATAAGCTACTTATTAATAGTGATGTCGCGAATAGTTCGCCGGCGAATAGTTCCCGGCGAACATAGCATGTACGTGTTCGCCGCGGCGGGCGAACATATGCGATGTTTGATCCGCCCCCTATTCATCATCATTGAGTAATACTTTGACCCTGTACCTCACAGTCAGCAGGTACATTCCAGCCAATCAGCAGCAGACCCTCCCTCCCAGACCCTCCTACCTCCTGGACAGCATCCATTTTAGATTCATTCGGAAGCTGCATTCTTAGGGAGAGGAGGGACAGTGTAGCTGCTGCTGATTGAATAGGGAAATTGATAGCTAGGCTAGTGTATTCAGTGTCCACTACAGTCCTGAAGGACTCATCTGATCTCTGCTGTAAGGACAGCACCCCAAAAAGCGCTTTTTAGGGCTAGAACATCAGTCTGTTTTTTTGGTTTTTTTCCTGTGTAATCTAATTGCAGTTGCCTGCCTGCCAGCGTGTGTGTCAGGCTCAAAGCGTATACTGTGGCCACTTGCCCAGTGCCACCACTCATATCTGGTGTAACAGTAGTGTAAATTAAAAAAAAAAAACGTTTTCGACTGTGAAACATCAGTCTGCTTGTGTATTCTAATTGCAGTTGCCTGCTTGCCAGCGTGTGTGTCAGGCTCACAGCGTATACTGTGCCCACTTGCCCAGTGGCACCACTCATATCTTGTTTAATAGTAGTGTAAGTGTACATTTAAAAAAAAAAAAAAACTTTTTTGACTGTGAAACATCAGTCTGCTTTTTTGTGTCAGGCTCACAGCGTATACTGTGCCCACTTGCCCAGTGGCACCACTCATATCTTGTTTAATAGTAGTGTAAGTGTACATTTAAAAAAAAAAAACTTTTTGGACTGTGAAACATCAGTCTGCTTTTTTGTGTCAGGCTCACAGCGTATACTGTGCCCACTTGCCCAGTGGCACCACTCATATCTTGTTTAATAGTAGTGTAAGTGTACATTAAAAAAAAAAAAACTTTTTTGACTGTGAAACATCAGTCTGCTTTTTTGTGTCAGGCTCACAGCGTATACTGTGCCCACTTGCCCAGTGCCACCACTCATATCTTGTTTAATAGTAGTGTAAGTGTACATTTAAAAAAAAAAAAACTTTCTCTTGTTAAGTGTAGTCAATCCACGGGTCATCCATTACTTATGGAATATATCTCTTCCTAACAGGAAGCTGCAAGAGGATCACCCAGCAGAGCTGCTATATAGCTCCTCCCCTCATATGTCATATTCAGTCATTCTCTTGCAGCCTAACTAGATAGGTCGCTGCGAGAGGTCTGTGGTGTTTTTTAACTTAGTTTATTTCTACAATCAAAAGTTTGTTATTTTAAATGGCACCGGAGTGTGCTGTTTATTCTCAGGCAGCATTAGAAGAAGAATCTGCCTGCGTTTTCTATGATCTTAGCAGACGTAACTAAGATCCACTGGCTGTTCTCATCTGAGGAGTGAGGTAACTTCAGAGAAGGGGAATAGCATGCAGGGCCCCCCTGCAAATGAGGTATGTGCAGAAATTATTTTTCTGAGGAATGGAATTGACTGAGAAAATACTGCTGATACCAATGTAAAGTAAGTTCAGCCTTAAATGCAGTGATAGCGACTGGTATTAGGCTGATGAGTGTGTGTACACTGAATGTATTTTTCTAAGGAATGGAATTGACTCTGAAAATACTGTTAATACTGAAATAATGTATGAGCCTTAACTGCAGTAAAAGCGACTGGTAGCAGGCTTATTAATAACAATTCATAACTTTTCAAATGTATGTTTAAAACGTTTACTGGCATGTTAATCGTTTTTTGTGAGGTACTTGGTGATAAAACTTATTGGGGCATGATTTTTACCACATGGCCATCTTTGTTTTCTGCATAGAAACAGTTTTCTGAGCTTCCCCACTGTTGTAATATGAGTGGGAGGGGCCTATTTTAGCGCTTTTTTGCGCAGTAAAAATTCAGTCACAATCTGTCTACTTCATCCTCCATGATCCAGATCGTCTCTAGAGAGCTCAGGGGTCTTCAAAATTCATTTTGAGGGAGGTAATCAGTCACAGCAGACCTGTGACAGTGTGTTTTGACTGTGAGAAAAACGTTAATTATTAAATTGTTAATCCGTTTTTGGGTATTAAGGGGTTAATCATCCATTTGCTGGTGGGTGCAATCCTTTGTTAACTTAATACATTTACTGTGAAAAATTGGTTGCTATAACTATTTTGGTTCATTGTTATTTCAACTGTGACAGCTTTTTGTGCTTCTTAAAGGCACAGTAGCGTTTTTTATATTGCTTGTAAATTTATTTAGAAAAGTATTTCCAAGCTTGCTAGTCTCATTGCTAGTCTGTTTAAACATGTCTGACACAGATGAATCTCTTTGTTCACTATCTTTAAAGGCCAATGTGGAGCCCAATAGAAATTTATGTACTAATTGCATTGATGCTACTTTAAATAAAAGTCAATCTTTACATGTAAAGAAATTATCACCAGACAACGAGGGGGAAGTTATGCCGGCTAACTCTCCTCACGTGTCAGTACCTTCGCCTCCCGCTCAGGAGGTGCGTGATTTTGTGGCGCCAAGTACATCAGGGAGGCCCTTACAAATCACTTTGCAAGACATGGCTACTGTTATGACAGAAGTATTATCTAAATTGCCAGAATTAAGAGGCAAGCGCGATAGCTCTGGGTTAAGGACAGAGCGCGCGGATGAGGTGAGAGCCATGTCAGATACTGCGTCACAGTTTGCAGAACGTGAAGACGGAGAGCTTCATTCTGTGGGTGACGGATCTGATCCAGGGAGACTGGATTCAGAGATTTCTAATTTTAAATTTAAGCTTGAGAACCTCCGCATATTGCTAGGGGAGGTATTAGCGGCTCTGAATGATTGTAACACGGTTGCAATTCCAGAAAAATTATGTAGGTTGGATAGATACTATGCGGTACCGGTGTGTACTGACGTGTTTCCTATACCTAAAAGGCTTACAGAGATTATTAGCAAGGAGTGGGATAGACCTGGTGTGCCCTTTTCCCCTCCTCCCATATTTAGGAAAATGTTTCCTATAGACGCCACCACACGAGACTTATGGCAGACGGTCCCTAAGGTGGAGGGAGCAGTTTCTACTTTAGCTAAGCGTACCACTATCCCGGTGGAGGATAGTTGTGCCTTTTCAGATCCAATGGATAAGAAATTAGAGGCTTACCTTAAGAAAATGTTTGTTCAACAAGGTTTTATCTTACAGCCCCTTGCATGCATTGTGCCTGTCACTGCTGCGGCGGCATTCTGGTTTGAGTCTCTGGAAGAGGCCATTCGCACAGCTCCATTGGATGAAATTATGAACAAGCTTAAAGCACTTAAGCTAGCTAACGCATTTGTTTCTGATGCCGTCGTACATTTAACCAAACTTACGGCTAAGAACTCCGGATTCGCCATCCAAGCGCGCAGAGCGCTATGGCTTAAATCCTGGTCAGCTGACGTGACTTCTAAATCTAAATTGCTTAATATTCCTTTCAAAGGGCAGACCTTATTCGGGCCCGGCTTGAAAGAAATTATAGCTGACATTACGGGAGGTAAGGGCCATGCTCTACCTCAGGACAGGGCCAAATCAAAGGCCAAACAGTCTAATTTTCGTGCCTTTCGTAACTTCAAGGCTGGAGCAGCATCAACTTCCTCCGCTCCAAAACAGGAAGGAGCTGTTGCTCGTTACAGGCAGGGCTGGAAAGTTAACCAGTCCTGGAACAAGGGCAAGCAGGCCAAGAAACCTGCTGCTGCCTCCAAGACAGCATGAAGAGAGGGCCCCCTATCCGGAAATGGATCTAGTGGGGGGCAGACTTTCTCTCTTCGCCCAGGCTTGGGCAAGAGATGTCCAGGATCCCTGGGCGTTGGAGATCATATCTCAGGGATATCTCCTGGACTTCAAAACTTCTCCTCCACGAGGGAGATTTCATCTTTCAAGGTTATCAGCAAACCAAATAAAGAAAGAGGCGTTTCTACGCTGTGTACAAGACCTTTTACTAATGGGGGTGATCCACCCAGTTCCGCGGACGGAACACGGGCAGGGATTCTATTCAAATCTATTTGTGGTTCCCAAGAAAGAGGGAACCTTCAGACCAATCTTGGACTTAAAAATCCTAAACAAATTTCTAAGAGTTCCATCATTCAAAATGGAAACTATTTGAACCATCCTTCCCATGATCCAAGAGGGTCAGTACATGACCACAGTAGATTTAAAGGATGCCTACCTTCACATACCGATTCACAAGGATCATTATCGGTACCTAAGATTTGCTTTCCTAGACAGGCATGTAGCTCTTCCCTCTTCCCTTCGGATTAGCTACGGCTCCAAGAATCTTTACAAAAGTTCTGGGCTCACTTCTGGCGGTACTAAGACCGCGAGGCATAGCGGTGACTCCGTACCTAGACGACATTCTGATACAAGCGTCAAGTTTTCAAACTGCCAAGTCTCATACAGAGATAGTTCTGGCATTTCTGAGGTCGCATGGGTGGAAGGTGAACGTGGAAAAGAGCTGTCTCGGCCACATCTGTCCAAGGGGATGACCTTTCGCAGGCCAGATTGGACTATTGTAACAACAGACGCCAGCCTTCTAGGCTGGGGCGCAGTCTGGAACTCCCTGAAAGCTCAGGGATTATGGACTCAGGAGGAGAAACTCCTCCCAATAAATATTCTGGAATTAAGAGCAAGAGCAATATTCAATGCTCTCCTAGCTTGGCCTCAGTTAGCAACTCTGAGGTTCATCAGATTTCAGTCGGACAACATCACGACTGTGGCTTACATCAACCATCAAGGGGGAACCAGAAGTTCCCTAGCGATGTTGGAAGTAATAATTCGCTGGGCAGAGTCTCACTCTTGCCACCTGTCAGCGATTTACATCCCAGGCGTAGAGAACTGGGAGGCGGATTTTCTAAGTCGCCAGACTTTTCATCCGGGGGAGTGGGAACTTCATCCGGAGGTCTTTGCTCAACTGATTCTTCGTTGGGGCAAACCAGATCTGGATCTCATGGCGTCTCGCCAGAATGCCAAGGTTCCTTGTTACGGATCCAGGTCCAAGGACCCGGGAGCGGTGCTGATAGATGCTCTGACAGCCCCTTGGGTCTTCAACATGGCTTATGTGTTTCCACCATTCCCGATGCTTCCTCGTTTGATTGCCAAGATCAAACAGGAGAGAGCTTCGGTGATTCTGATAGCGCCTGCGTGGCCACGCAGGACCTGGTATGCAGACCTAGTGGACATATCGTCCTGTCCACCGTGGTCTCTGCCTCTGAGACAGGACCTTCTAATTCAGGGTCCTTTCAAACATCCAAATCTAATTTCTCTGAGGCTGACTGCATGGAGATTGAACGCTTGATTCTATCAAAGCGTGGCTTCTCGGAGTCGGTTATTGATACCTTATTACAGGCTAGGAAGCCTGTTACCAGAAAAATTTACCATAAGATATGGCGTAAATATTTATATTGGTGCGAATCCAAGAGTTACTCATGGAGTAAGGTTAGGATTCCTAGGATATTGTCCTTTCTACAAGAGGGTTTAGAAAAGGGCTTATCTGCTAGTTCGTTAAAGGGACAGATTTCTGCTCTGTCTATTCTTCTACACAGTCTGGCTGAAGTTCCAGACGTTCAGGCTTTTTGTCAGGCTTTAACTAGGATTAAGCCTGTGTTTAAGACTGTTGCTCCGCCGTGGAGCTTAAACTTAGTTCTTAATGTTCTTCAAGACGTTCCATTTGAACCCCTTCATTCCATTGATATCAAGCTGTTATCCTGGAAGGTTTTGTTTTTGATGGCTATTTCCTCGGCTCGAAGAGTCTCTGAGTTATCTGCCTTACATTGTGATTCTCCTTATCTGATTTTTCATTCAGACAAGGTAGTTCTGCGTACTAAACCTGGGTTCTTACCTAAGGTAGTTACTAACAGGAATATCAATCAAGAGATTGTTGTTCCATCACTGTGTCCTAACCCTTCTTTAAAGAAGGAACGACTTTTGCATAATTTGGACGTAGTCCGTGCCCTGAAGTTCTATTTGCAGGCAACTAAAGATTTTCGTCAAACTTCTTCCCTGTTTGTCGTTTACTCTGGACAGAGAAGAGGTCAAAAGGCTTCGGCTACCTCTCTCTCTTTTTGGCTTCGTAACATAATACGTTTAGCCTATGAGACTGCTGGACAGCAGCCTCCTGAAAGGATTACAGCTCATTCTACTAGAGCTGTGGCTTCCACCTGGGCCTTTAAAAATGAGGCCTCTGTTGAACAGGTTTGCAAGGCTGCAACTTGGTCTTCGCTTCACACCTTTTCAAAATTTTACAAATTTGACACTTTTGCTTCTTCGGAGGCTATTTTTGGGAGAAAGGTACTTCAGGCAGTGGTTCCTTCTGTTTAATGTTCCTGCCTTGTCCCTCCCTTCATCCGTGTACTTTAGCTTTGGTATTGGTATTCCATAAGTAATGGATGACCCGTGGACTGACTACACTTAACAAGAGAAAACATAATTTATGCTTACCTGATAAATTTATTTCTCTTGTAGTGTAGTCAGTCCATGGCCCGCCCTGTCTTTAAGGCAGACCTAAATTTTAATTAAACTCCAGTCACCACTGCACCCTATGGTTTCTCCTTTCTCGTCTGCTTTGGTCGAATGACTGAATATGACATGTGAGGGGAGGAGCTATATAGCAGCTCTGCTGGGTGATCCTCTTGCAGCTTCCTGTTAGGAAGAGATATATTCCATAAGTAATGGATGACCCGTGGACTGACTACACTACAAGAGAAATAAATTTATCAGGTAAGCATAAATTATGTTTTTTTGACTGTGAAACATCAGTCTGCTTTTTTGTGTCAGGCTCACAGCGTATACTGTGCCCAGTGCCACCACTCATATCTTGTTTAATAGTAGTGTAAGTGTATATTTAAAAAAAAAAAACTTTTTGGACTGTGAAACATCAGTCTGCTTTCTTGTGTCAGGCTCACAGCATATACTGTGCCCACTTGCCCAGTGCCACCACTCATATCTTGTTTAATAGTAGTGTAAGTGTACATTTAAAAAACAAACTTTTTGGACTGTGAAACATCAGTCTGCTTTTTTGTGTCAGGCTCACAGCGTATACTGTGCCCACTTGCCCAGTGCCACCACTCATATCTTGTTTAATAGTAGTGTAAGTGTACATTTAAAAAAAAAAAAAAAACTTTTTGGACTGTGAAACATCAGTCTGCTTTTTTGTGTCAGACTCAACTATGTAATTTTCCATGGGAGTTTTGCCATGGATCCCCCTCTGGCATGCCACAGTCCAGGTGTTAGTCCCCTTGAAACAACTTTTCCATCACTATTGTAGCCAGAAAGAGTCCCTGTGGGTTTTAAAATTCGCCTGTCCATTGAAGTCAATGGCGGTTCGCCCGTTTCGCCCTTTCGCGAACTTTTGCGGACGTTCGCGCTTCGCGAACGCAAAATTTTAAGTTTGCGATATCACTACTTATTTACACCTAAACCGAGGCCCCCCACATCGCAAACACTAAAATAAAAATTTTAACCCTTAATCTGACGAACCGGACATCGCCGCCACTAAAAAAATATATATATTAACCCCTAAACTGCCGCACTCCTGCATAGCAAACACTAGTTAAATTTTATTAACCCTTAATCTGCCGTCCCTAAAATCGCCGACACCTACCTACATTTATTAACCCCTAATCTGCCGTCCCCAATATAATTTTATTCTAACGAAATAAATTAACTCTTATTAAATAACTTATTCCTATTTAAAGCTAAATACTTACCTGTAAAATAAACCCTAATATAGCTACTATATAAATTATAATTACATTGTAGCTATTTTAGGATTAATATTTATTTTGCAGGCAACTTTGTAATTAGTTTAACCAAGTACAATAGCTATTAAATAGTTAATAACTATTTAATAGTTACCTAGTTAAAATAATAACAAAATTACCTGTAAAATAAATCCTAACCTAAGTTACAATTAAACCTAACACTACACTATCAATAAATTAATTAAATAAAATACCTACAATTATCTACAATTAAACCTAACACTACACTATCAATAAATTAATTAAATACAATTCCTACAAATAAATACAATTAAATAAACTAACTAAAGTACAAAAAATAAAAAAGAACTAAGTTACAAAAAATAAAAAAATATTACAACAATTTTAAACTAATTACACCTACTCTAAGCCCCCTAATAAAATAACAAAGACCCCCAAAATAAAAAAATGCCCTACCCTATTCTAAATTACAAAAGTTCAAAGCTCTTTTACCTTACCAGCCCTTAAAAGGGCCCTTTGCGGGGCATGCCCCAAAAAATTCAGCTCTTTTACCTGTAAAAAAAAACATACAATACCCCCCCAACATTACAACCCACCACCCACATACCCCTAATCTAACCCAAACCCCCCTTAAATAAACCTAACACTAAGCCCCTGAAGATCTTCCTACCTTATCTTCACCACGCCGGGTTCACCGATCGATCCAGAAGAGCTCCTCCGATGTCTTGATCCAAGCCCAAGCGGGGGGCTGAAGATGTCCATGATGGAATCAGCCAATCAGAATCAAGTTCAATCCGATTGGCTGATCCAATCAGCCAATCAGATTGAGCTCACATTCTATTGGCTGTTCCGATCAGCCAATAGAATGCGAGCTCAATCTGATTGGCTGATCGGATCAGCCAATCGGATTGAACTTGATTCTGATTGGCTGATTCCATCAGCCAATCAGAATTTTCCTACCTTAATTCCGATTGGCTGATAGAATCCTATCAGCCAATCGGAATTCGAGGGACGCCATCTTGGATGACGTCCCTTAAAGGAACCTTCATTCGGCGAGTAGGCGTCGGTTGAAGAGGTTGGATCCGCGTCGGTTGGAAAGAAGATGGCTCCGCTCCGCTCCAGAAGAAAGAAGATTGAAGATGCGGCTTGATAGAAGACTTCATCCCAATGATGGACTTCCGACTTCAGCCCGATGATGGATTTCTTCAGCCGCCGCTTGGATCCAGACTTCAGCCCGAGGATGGACGTCACTCTTCAGCCCCCCGCTTGGGCTTGGATCAAGACTCTGGACCGATCGGTGAACCTGGCATGGTGAAGACAAGGTAGGAAGATCTTCAGGGGCTTAGTGTTAGGTTTATTTAAGGGGGGTTTGGGTTAGATTAGGGGTATGTGGGTGGTGGGTTGTAATGTAGGGGGGGTATTGTATGTTTTTTTTTACAGGCAAAAGGCTGGTAAGGTAAAAGAGCTTTGAACTTTTGTAATTTAGAATAGGGTAGGGCATTTTTTATTTTGGGGGTCTTTGTTATTTTATTAGGGGGCTTAGAGTAGGTGTAATTAGTTTAAAATTGTTGTAAGATTTTTCTAATGTTTGTAAATATTTTTTTATTTTTTGTAACTTAGTTCTTTTTTATTTTTTTGTACTTTAGTTAGTTTATTTCATTGTATTTATTTGTAGATATTGTATTTAATTAATTTATTGATAGTGTAGTGTTAGGTTTAATTGTAGATAATTGTAGGTATTTTATTTAATTAATTTAATTAGTGTTAGGTTTAATTGTAACTTAGGTTAGGATTTATTTTACAGGCGATTTTGTAATTATTTTAACTATTTTAGCTATTAAATAGTTCTTAACTATTTAATAGCTATTGTACCTAGTTAAAATAAATACAAAGTTGCCTGTAAAATAAATATTAATCCTAAAATAGCTACAATATAATTATTATTTATATTGTAGCTATATTAGGGTTTATTTTACAGGTAAGTATTTAGCTTTAAATAGGAATAATTTATATAATAAGAGTTAATTTATTTTGTTAGATTTAAATTATATTTAACTTAGGGGGGTGTTAGTGTTAGGGTTAGACTTAGCTTTAGGGGTTAAAAAATTTATTAGAATAGCGGTGAGCTCTGGTCGGCAGATTAGGGGTTAATGTTTGAAGTTAGGTGTCGGCGATGTTAGGGAGGGCAGATTAGGGGTTAATACTATTTATTATAGGGTTATTGAGGCGGGAGTGAGGCGGATTAGGGGTTAATAACTTTATTATAGTAGCGGTGCGGTCCGCTCTGCAGATTAGGGGTTAATAAGTGTAGGTAGGTGGCGGCGACGTTGTGGGGGGCAGATTAGGGGTTAATAAATATAATATAGGGGTCTGCGGTGTTAGGGGCAGCAGATTAGGGGTACATAAGGATAACGTAGGTGGCGGTCGGCAGATTAGGGGTTAAAAAAATTTAATAGAGTGGCGGCGATGTGGGGGGACCTCGGTTTAGGGGTACATAGGTAGTTTATGGGTGTTAGTGTACTTTAGAGCACAGTAGTTAAGAGCTTTATAAACCGGCGTTAGCCCAGAAAGCTCTTAACTACTGACTTTTTTCTGCGGCTGGAGTCTTGTCGTTAGATTTCTAACGCTCACTCCAGACACGACTCTAAATACCGGCGTTAGAAAGATCCCATTGAAAAGATAGGATACGCAATTGACGTAAGGGGATCTGCGGTATGGAAAAGTCGCGGCTGGAAAGTGAGCGTTAGACCCTTTAATGACTGACTCCAAATACCAGAGGGCGTTAAAAACCAGCGTTAGGAGCCTCTAACGCTGGTTTTGACGGCTACCGCCCAACTCTAAATCTAGGCCTAAGATAGCTACAATATAACTAATAGTTACATTGTAGCTAGCTTTGGGTTTATTTTTATTTTACAGGCAACTTTGTATTTATTTTAACTTGGTACAATAGTTATTAAATAGTTATTAACTATTTAATAACTACCTAGTTAAAATAAAGACAAATTTACCTGTAAAATAAAACCTAGCCTATGTTACAATTACACCTAACACTACACTATAATTAAATTAATTACCTAAACTAAATACAATTAATTACAATTTAAAAAAATTATGTGGGTGATCTTCAAGGGGTTAGTGTTAGGTTTTATTAAGGGGGTATTGGGTGGTTTTTAGAGTAGGGTTGGGTGTGTGGGTGGTGGGTTTTAATGTTGGGGGGGGTATTGTACTTTTTTTTACAGCTAAAAGAGCTGATTACTTTGGGGCAATGCCCCGCAAAAGGCCCTTTTAAGGGCTATTTGTAATTTAGTATAGGGTAGGGCTTTTTATTATTTTGGGGGGCTTTTTTATTTTATTAGGGGGATTAGATTAGGTGTAATTAGTTTTAAAACTTGTAATTATTTTATTATTTTCTGTAATTTAGTGGGGGGGGGTCGTACTTTAGATAATTGTATTTAATTGTATTTAGTTTAGGTAATTAATTTAATTATAGTGTAATTGTAACTTAGGTTAGGATTTATTTTACAGGTAAATTTGACTTTATTTTTACTAGGTAGCTATTATATAGTTAATTAACTATTTAATAACTATTGTACCTAGTTAGAAAAAATACAAAGTTGCCTGTAAAATAAAAATAAATACTAAACTAGATACAATGTAACTATTAGTTATATTGTAGCTATCTTAGGGTTTATTTTATAGGTAAGTATTTAGTTTTAAATAGGAATATTTTAGGTAATTGTAGTTATTTTATTTAGGTTTATTTAAATTATATTTAAGTTAGGGGGTGTTAGGGTTAGACTTAGGTTTAGGGGTTAAAAAGTTTATTATAGTGGTGGCGACATTGGGGGCGGCAGATTTGGGGTTAATAAATATAATGTAGGTGTCGGCGATGTTGGGGGCAGCAGATTAGGGGTTAATAAGTATAATGTAGGTGGTGGCAGTGTCTTGAGCAGCAGATTAGGGGTCAATAATATAATGCAGGTGTCGGCGATGTCGGGGGCGGCGGATTAGGGGTTAATAAGTGTAAGATTAGGGGTGTTTAGACTCGGGGTTCATGTTAGGGTGTTAGGTGTAGACATAAAAGTATTTCCCCATAGGAATCAATGGGGCTGCGTTAGGAGCTGAACGCTGCTTTTTTGCAGGTGTTAGTTTTTTTTTCAGCCGGCTCTCCCCCATTGATTCCTATGGGGAAATCGTGCACAAGCAGGTTTTACCTGCTCACCGCTAACGTAAGCAGCGCTGGTATTGAGGTGAGATGTGGAGCAAAATTTTGCTCTCCGCTCACTTTTCTGCGGCTAACGCCGGGTTTGTAAAAAGCCGTAATACCAGCGTTGTCTGTAGGTGAGGGAAAACTGCTCGTTAGCACCGCACCCCTGTTAACGCAAAACTCGTAATCTAGGTAATAGTTACTCAATAGCCTATGCCTAGGTATAGAAATTTTTAGTATAGGTTGGGATACTACAGACTAAATCAGCCATTTCAAATGCCAATATAAAGGCTAAGGAGCTATTTGTAAACACTTTTTAATACACTCCAGCAGGTAAAATGGATCATTGGGAACAAATAAAAGGAGAGAAAGTTTGTCCCTTTAAGTACTGCTGGTCACCTCCAGTTTTATTGCTGCTGTGTATCCGGTTAACAGATGGAATGACAACAATCTGTCTACTGCTGGATGACATCCAGCCGCAGCGTTAACCATATCAGTTGCTTTCGCAGTTTACTTGAACATCTCTTACCTTCAGGGCCAGATATCTGTTCACTGAGCCATTACTTCCCCTGCCATACTGTCCTGTGGTCTCAGGGCTTCTTTTCCCTCTTGTCTTATGACCCTTCATTTTACCACTATCTTGGTGCTGACCCCATTGTTTTTTTGTCTGGGCTACACAGCAGTCAAGTCTGAGGTAATGAGTATGTGCGGAACAAGTTGTTTTTCTCCGAGGAGATACAAACAAAAAAAGAATATGTGTCCTGTTTTATTTTATGCAGGTAAATTCACTGTCCTTTGCAGGTGATACATCTATCACATGTCTTCCTCTTCATTCCTTTCACCCCCTCCTGAAATGAAAATCCAAGAACCTCGGAGTATAATTTGTACCCTGACCCATAGCCAAGAAGGTTAAATCTGTTTTGTTGGTCGTTATCCAGGTTACCAGACTAAAGCATTGCTGATAGGTGTCTGAAGTGAGGTAGATGAGGAGTCTGCCAGTTATTTGCTCGTTTCTTCTGAGGATCACTTTATTTTTACAGCAGTGTAGAACAATAATTGCACAAAGAAGTTTTCTGTGCTGTGTAATAAATAGAAAATGTTAAAAGGACATTAAACATTAACATTTGTGCTAGTCCCACACTCCCTAGCGAGACCAAAAAGCATATCCTGTAACTAGGGTTGCCACCTTTCTTGGAAAAAACATAACTCAGAAACTAAGGCTCATGGGATTGATTTGAAAGGATCATTTATATCTACTTAGATTCCACCACACTTAGGAGAGGTTTAGGGCGTTTATTTCTATTTTTATTCTTTATTTTCTACTTTGACCTGAATTTAAAAAATACTTACCATGTTGGTAAAATACTGGTTGACCGACTTCCATGAGCTCTAGCAGATTCAATGATAACCTGACAATTATTGGAGACATCCTACAGCAAAACTATTCTTATTAAATATAGTCTCACTGCCTTTTACTGTGGGAAGCCCATCACACTTTGTTGAGTTGTATTCTTTACACTTGAGCCCAGGATCGGACGTTAGAGGCCTAGAGCGGCGGCTCCCCCTTGGATACTCCGAGGTTCTTAGCCTTAACTTGTCACAGCAGTTTATACTCTACAATCTGTCCTAATATAACCGAACATGGCAATCATGAGAGACATATATTTACAAGACTATCCAGATGGACAGCTTGAGAGGATTGAGGATCTCATGCGCTCTCTATTAGATAGAGCTCTGTTTGATAATCTTTTATACCTCCACTTTCTTAAGGAATAACCCCAGATAAGACCTGTGCAGTGGGGGGAACAATGCCCTTGGAGATCGGCGATGGAAATATACACCTAGCCGTAATGCATAACCAACTTCCATGACCCACCTCTAGGTGCATGCAAGTCACCCAACATGGCACCAGAATCCACTTTTTCCAGGCACCTTCACAAAGCTGTGGAGCCAATGATGCAAACCGGAGCGGGATTGGCATTGCTTCAAGGTTGCTATCAACCCCACAACATCCAATAATGATCGGACCTTGGCATTCAACTCCGGACACATCGCAAGCCGGTGTCACTTACCACATGGCATCTCCAGACTCCCCATCCACTCTGGATCACAACGCCTCACAGCTAGAGCCTGGTCAAGCCTTCATTGCGTTGGGCAGTCCAAAGCCTCCGTCCGGTGCCTGTAGTGATATAGCGTACTGGCTTAACAACCTGGATCCCTACAATGCTGCCTATCGAAACGGCGCACAGGAGACTCAGATACCTAAGCTGAAGATCTTTAATACCTTCATGATCACCACACAATCCGCTAATAACCCAAAATCCCCATCTTTGAACGAGGTTGATGGCGGTAACTGTTTCTCACGTAAGGCTCTTGGAACTCCTAACCGCATGACTGGATATTGGAATACTGCATGGAGGAATTTCTTGCACCTCCATCCAACACACTCCGAGAACTTCGTAATATCAAAAATATGTTTGCCTACTATCACTAATAGAGGACTTGCCACTATGATTAGTGATTACCGGCTAATTTAAGTAAAATCCACTATTAGTACCAGCAGCCCAAATTGTGATCCACAGTTATGTTAAGTCTTTAGCTTAGAATTATTTATATATGGACCCTATCATTGTTACGATATGTATGACTGTTAAATAGAGTTGATTGCTATGTTATGGTTCATTCTTAGCCACTAGAGCTAAGGTTCTCTTCTACACTCCTTTCGAAAGATTATAGACTAAACTACAACATCACCAACTTTCCTACGAGGTTACATGCTAATTGGTCCAAACGTTACCTGAGCTAAATCTCAATTTACTTTCTTAAAGGGATAGGAAACCCCAAAATTTTCTTTCAGGATTTGGATAGAGCATATCATTTTAAACAACTTTCCAATTTACTTCCATTATCAAATTTTCTTTTTTCTCATGTTATCCTTTGCTGAAGGAACAGCATTGCACTACTGGCAGCAAGATGAACACATCTAGTCAGCCAATCACAAAAGACAAATGTGTGCAGCACCAATTAGCAGCTAGCTCCCACTAGTGTAGGATATGTGCATATACTATTTCAACAAGGGATACTAAGGCCTAGATTTGGAGTTTGGCGGTAGCCGTGAAAACCAGCGTTAGAGGCTCCTAACGCTGATTTTAGGCTACCTCCGGTATTTGGAGTCAGTCAAAAAAGGGTCTAACGCTCACTTTTCAGCTGCGACTTTTCCATACCGCAGATCCCCTTACGTCAATTGCGTATCCTATCTTTTCAATGGGATTTTTCTAACTCCGGTATTTAGAGTCGTGTCTGAAGTGAGCGTTAGAATTCTAACGACCAAACTCCAGCCGCAGAAAAAAGTCAGTAGTTAAGAGCTTTCTGGGCTAACGCCGGTTCATAAAGCTCTTAACTACTGTACTCTAAAGTACACTAACACCCATAAACTACCTATGTACCCCTAAACCGAGGTCCCCCCACATCGCCGCCACTCGATTAAATATTTTTAATCCCTAATCTGCCGACCGCCACCTACGTTATACTTATGTACCCCTAATCTGCTGCCCCTAACACCGCCGACCCCTGTATTATATTTATTAACCCCTAACCTGCCCCCCACAACGTCGCCGCCAGCTACCTACAATAATTAACCCCTAATCTGCCAACCGCAAAGCGCCCCCACCTACATTATAGCTATGTACCCCTAATCTGCTGCCCCTGACACCGCCGACCCCTATATTATATTTATTAACCCCTAATCTGCCGCCCTCAACGTCGCCTCCACCTGCCTACACTTATTAACCCCTAATCTGCCGAGCGGACCGCACCGCTATTATTATAAAGTTATTAACCACTAATCCGCCTCACTAACCCTATAATAAATAGTATTAACCCCTAATCTGCCCTCCCTAACATCGCCGACACCTAATTTAAATTATTAACCCCTAATCTGCCGACCGGAGCTCACCGCTATTCTAATAAATGTATTAACCCCTAAAGCTAAGTCTAACCCTAACACTAACACCCCCCTAAGTTAAATATAATTTAAATCTACCGAAATTAATTAACTCTTCTTAAATAAATTATTCCTATTAAAAGCTAAATACTTACCTGTAAAATAAATCCTAATATAGCTACAATATAAATTAAAATTATATTATAGCTATTTTAGGATTAATATTTATTTTACAGGTAACTTTGTATTTATTTTAACCAGGTACAATAGCTATTAAATAGTTAAGAACTATTTAATAGCTAAAATAGTTAAAATAATTACAAATTTACCTGTAAAATAAATCCTAACCTAAGTTACAATTAAACCTAACACTACACTATCAATAAATAAATTAAATACAATTCCTACAAATAACTACAATGAAATAAACTAACTAAAGTACAAAAAATAAAAAAGAACTAAGTTACAAAAAATAAAAAAATATTTACAAACATAAGAAAAATATTACAACAATTTTAAACTAATTACACCTACTCTAAGCCCCCTAATAAAATAACAAAGCCCCCCAAAATAAAAAAATGCCCTACCCTATTCTAAATTACTAAAGTTCAAAGCTCTTTTACCTTACCAGCCCTGAACAGGGCCCTTTGCGGGGCATGCCCCAAGAAGTTCAGCTCTTTTGCCTGTAAAAAAAAACATACAATACCCCCCCCCAACATTACAACCCACCACCCACATACCCCTAATCTAACCCAAACCCCCCTTAAATAAACCTAACACTAAGCCCCTGAAGATCTTCCTACCTTATCTTCACTATACCAGGTTCACCGATCCGTCCTGAAGAGCTCCTCCGATGTCCTGATCCAAGCCCAAGCGGGGGGCTGAAGAGGTCCATGATCCGGCTGAAGTCTTCATCCAAGCGGGAGCTGAAGAGGTCCATGATCCGGATGAAGTCTTCTATCAACGGCATCTTCAATCTTCTTTCTTCGGGAGCCATCATCTTCCATCCGACGCGGAACATCCTCTTCTCCCGACGCTTACTAGCCGAATGACGGTTCCTTTAAATGACGTCATCCAAGATGGCGTCCCTCGAATTCCGATTGGCTGATAGGATTCTATCAGCCAATCGGAATTAAGGTAGGAATATTCTGATTGGCTGATGGAATCAGCCAATCAGAATCAAGTTCAATCCGATTGGCTGATTCGATCAGCCAATCAGATTGCGCTCGCATTCTATTGGCTGTTCCGATCAGCCAATAGAATGCAAGCTCAATCTGATTGGCTGATCGGATCAGCCAATCGGATTGAACTTGATTCTGATTGGCTGATTCCATCAGCCAATCAGAATATTCCTACCTTATTTCCGATTGGCTGATAGAATCCTATCAGCTAATCGGAATTCGAGGGACGCCATCTTGGATGACGTCATTTAAAGGAACCGTCATTCGGCTAGTAGGCGTCGGGAGAAGAGGATGTTCCGCGTCGGATGGAAGATGATGGCTCCCGAAGAAAGAAGATTGAAGATGCCGTTGATAGAAGACTTCATCCGGATCATGGACCTCTTCAGCTCCCGCTTGGATAAAGACTTCAGCCGGATCATGGACCTCTTCAGCCCCCCGCTTGGGCTTGGATCAGGACATCGGAGGAGCTCTTCAGGACGGATCAGTGAACCTGGTATGGTGAAGATAAGGTAGGAAGATCTTCAGGGGCTTAGTGTTAGGTTTATTTAAGGGGGGTTTGGGTTAGATTAGGGGTATGTGGGTGGTGGGTTGTAATGTTGGGGGGGGGGTATTGTATGTTTTTTTTTACAGGCAAAAGAGCTGAACTTCTTGGGGCATGCCCGCAAAGGGCCCTGTTCAGGGCTGGTAAGGTAAAAGAGCTTTGAACTTTAGTAATTTAGAATAGGGTAGGGCATTTTTTTATTTTGGGGGGCTTTGTTATTTTATTAGGGGGCTTAGAGTAGGTGTAATTAGTTTAAAATTGTTGTAATATTTTTCTTATGTTTGTAAATATTTTTTTATTTTTTGTAACTTAGTTCTTTTTTATTTTTTGTACTTTAGTTAGTTTATTTCATTGTAGTTATTTGTAGGAATTGTATTTAATTTATTTATTGATAGTGTAGTGTTAGGTTTAATTGTAACTTAGGTTAGGATTTATTTTGCAGGTAAATTTGTAATTATTTTAACTATTTTAGCTATTAAATAGTTCTTAACTATTTAATAGCTATTGTACCTGGTTAAAATAAATACAAAGTTACCTGTAAAATAAATATTAATCCTAAAATAGCTATAATATAATTTTAATTTATATTGTAGCTATATTAGGATTTATTTTACAGGTAAGTATTTAGCTTTAAATAGGAATAATTTATTTAAGAAGAGTTAATTAATTTCGTTAGATTTAAATTATATTTAACTTAGGGGGGTGTTAATGTTAGGGTTAGACTTAGCTTTAGGGGTTAATACATTTATTAGAATAGCGGTGAGCTCCGGTCGGCAGATTAGGGGTTAATAATTGAAGTTAGGTGTCGGCGATGTTAGGGAGGGCAGATTAGAGGTTAATACTATTTATTATAGGGTTAGTGAGGCGGATTAGGGGTAAATAACTTTATTATAGTAGCGCTCAGGTCCGCTCGGCAGATTAGGGGTTAATAAGTGTAGGCAGGTGGAGGCGACGTTGAGGGGGGCAGATTAGGGGTTAATAAATATAATATAGGGGTCGGCGGTGTTAGGGGCAGCAGATTAGGGGTACATAGCTATAATGTAGGTGACAGCTCTTTGCGGTCGGCAGATTAGGGGTTAATTATTGTAGGTAGGTGGTGGCGACGTTGTGGGGGGCAGGTTAGGGGTTAATAAATATAATATAGGGGTCGGCGGTGTTAGGGGCAGCAGATTAGGGGTACATAGGGATAATGTAAGTAGCGGCGGTTTACGGAGCGGCAGATTAGGGGTTAAAAATAATATACAGGGGTCAGCGATAGCGGGGGCGGCAGAATAGGGGTTAATAAGTGTAAGGTTAGGGGTGTTTAGACTCGGGGTACATGTTAGAGTGTTAGGTGCAGACGTAGGAAGTTTTTCCCCATAGCAAACAATGGGGCTGCGTTAGGAGCTGAACGCGGCTTTTTTGCAGGTGTTAGGTTTTTTTTCAGCTCAAACAGCCCCATTGTTTCCTATGGGGGAATCGTGCACGAGCACGTTTTTGAGGCTGGCCGCGTCCGTAAGCAACTCTGGTATCGAGAGTTGCAGTTGCGTTAAATATGCTCTACGCTCCTTTTTTGGAGCCTAACGCTGACATTATATGGACTCTCAATACCAGAGTTATTTTAAAGGTGCGGCCAGAAAAAAACCAGCGTTAGCTACACGGGTCCTTACCGACAAAACTCTAAATCTAGCCGTACGAGAACGAAGCACATTTGAAAATAGAAGTGAATTTAAAATTGTCTTGAAATGACCTGCTCTATCTGAATCATGCAAGTTTAATGTTAACTTTCCTATCCCTTTAAGCTTTAACCTATTATGCCCATAGTCTATTTGCTGTATTTTTATAATAATTCAAATCTTCTGCAGATAACTAAGGAGACTCTGCTCTATGGGGTCATAATGATATGGTAATATATTGTATGGCACTGGGTATAAGTGCTACAAACCCCTTCACAATACAGTTTCATAGGCCATATCAGATTATATATTCAGGCCCTGCGGCTTGCGGCCGGAGCTGCAGGCGAGAATAATGCTCTGTGATCTATCTAAATGCCTATATAGACTATGTAAATTGGGAGCCTTCTTATTTATTCTTTACTTTGCCCACAGACCTGATCATAATTACATAGCCCAGTCTCCCATCTTTAGTAAAATAGAATATTACCTTTACTATGCTATTACACATACAAGTATTCCATATAGTTTACCAGGTAGGTTCTTTGCGGGCTAATAGACGGCATCGCTGAAAGGGATACAGGAGCAATCTTTATTATTTATTTCATGCTCAAACGTATATTCCCATTACATTCCATGGGATATATTTATCAAAGCCTCAACTATGCTGCATTCGCCGGCACCAATACACTCGCCTAACATCGTGGCCACGGACCTGAATACGATCTCCATATTTATAAAGAAAGCCGCACACGGGGCAATGAGCATCGGACTGTTGTTAACTAACAGTCATCGATCTCGCGTCTATTCGGCTTTTTACCAACTTTATTTATACCCTGTCACTAAACGCCGCCACTATACTAAAAATTTTAACCCCTATCCCGCCATTCCCGGACCCCGCCGCAACTTTAATAAAGTTATTAACCTCTATCCCGCCACACCCCGACACCACTGCAACCTAAATAAAATGTATTAACCTCTATCCTGCTGCTCCCGGACCCCGCCGCCACTAAATAAACTTATTAACCCCTAAACCTCTGGCCTCCCACATCACTACCATTAACTAAACCTATTAACCCCTAAACCGCCAGCCCCCAACATCGCCATAAACTAAATTAAGCTATTAACCCCTAAACCTAACAACCCGCTAACTTTACATTAAAATTACAACATCCCTATCTTAAAATAAATTTAAACTTACCTGTAGAATTAAAATAAACTAATTCTAAACTATTAATTAACCTACCCTAACTATTATACTAAACTTACATTAAACTATCAATTGGAAGAGCCAATAGGATTTTTGCAGCTCTAATCCTATTGGCTGATTGGAACCTTTCAGCCAATAGGAATGCAAGGGACGCCATCTTATGGTGGCGACCGTATTGAAGAGGAGCTCCGTGCTGGATGTCTGGATAACCTCTCTTTTGCTTTCTCTCCCTCCTCTCTTTTGCTCTCTCTCCCCCTCTCTTTTGCGCTCTCTCTCCCCCCTCTCTTTTACGCTCTCTCTCTCCCCCTCTCTTTTGTGTTCTCTCTCTCTTTTGCGCTCTCTTTCTCCACCCCTCTTTTGCGCGCTCTCTCTCCCCCTTTCTTTTGTGCTCTCTCTTTCCCCCTCTCTTTTGCGCTCTCTCTCTCCCCCTCTCTTTTGCGCTCTCTCTCTCCCCCCCTCTCTTTTGCGCTCTTTCTCCCCCCTCTCTTTTGCGCTCTCTCTCTCCCCCCTCTCTTTTGCTCTGTCTCTCTCCCCTCTCTTTTGCTCTTTCTCTCCCCCTCTCTATTGCTCTCTCTCCCCCTTCTCTTTTGCTCTCTCTCCCCCCTCTCTATTGCTCTCTCTCCCCCCTCTCTTTTGCTCTCTCTCCCTCCTCTCTTTTGATCTCTCTTCCCTCTATTTTGCTCTTTCCCCTCTATTTTGCTCTCTCTCCCCCCTCTCTTCTGCACTTTCCCCTCTCTTCTGCACTTCCCCTTCTCTTGAGCTCTTTCCTATGTCTTTTTGTCTCTCCCCCTCTCTTTCTATTTCTCTCCCCTCTCTCGCGCCGACCACGTCCCTGCCACGCCTGACCACACCCAGAACATGCCGGTCACGTCCACACTCACTCTCGGCCACGCCCACTTTTGCAGCAAACAGCATGTCAGGTAAGGCCAGGTGTGTTTGTCCTCGTGCTGTCTCTACTGCACATGACAGCTTCGGACAAACACACTTGGCCTTTTATATTATAGGATATATCTGTATATATCTATACCTATATATAATCATGTATAAATAAATAGGTATAGATATATATTGTACCAAAATACCATCAGATTTATTTATTTATGAATAAATAGGACATATTCTTCTATGTGAAGAACAGTGGAATGTGAAATATTAATATTTTCATGTCGGGTTGGTGTACTTGAGAATATGCGATCGGGTTTGTGTGCTAGTAGGGTGTTCGTTCTTTCCCACTCTTGCTCCATTTACTTCAATTGGGGAATACTTTAACAAAGTTGCAATATTCTAATTTCGGTGTCGGGTTAGAACTTGTGTGAAAACGTTTTACTTTCACCTTGTAATACGCACGCAAATGCCTACTTAACGTAAGAGCGGGAGCAATAAATAGCACTCCACTCGTAACCTAGCCCTTCATTTTTTTAAATATATAGTTCTATTTTTTACTTCACTCACTTTTTAATCTATTTTAATTCCATTTGACTCTTAACTTAAATGGCATTTGCTGTCTTATTTGTGGGTCATAATACAATTCCTTTTATTTTACAGATTTTTCTTTCTTTAATAAATACATCACCTACTTTCTCTTTCCACTTTGACACCCTAGACACAAACATCCATACTTTCTATTTTGTTTCTCCATTTATTATGTTTTTTCATTTCATACTTTCACCCATTCATCCTAACAATGACAAATTCAATTTCCAGGAACTCACGTTTGTCCTTTCTCAGACTAGGTACTTATTCTGCCACTCTTATTTTAATATTTTTAACAAAAAAAAAATAGGTGACATAAGATTTAACATATGTACTTTCCAGGTATAACCTTCATCCTTTCTACCATTAAAGGGATAGTCTAATCAGAATTAAGCTTTCATGATTCAGATAGGGTATATCATTTTAAACAACTTTCCAATATACTTTTAGCATCAAATTTGCTTTGTTCTCTTGGTATTCTTTGTTGAAAGCTAACCCTAGGTAGGCTCATATGCTAATTTCTAAGCCCTTGTCTGTAAACCAAAGCATCGATTTTCTAAAAAAAAGGGGGCGGACCCTCATAGTGCCGTGAGTGGCGATGTGTCTCCTATAGGCTATAATGGGGAGCGCTTCGTCAGCTAAACATCGCCACTTGTCGGCACTTTCAGCGTGTGGGGCGTATTTTAAGTATTCCAACACAGCACAAACAGTATGCTCACTGAAAACAAACACGGTTTCTGTGTTGGAACACTTCAAATAATGCCTGTGTGACCTAACTCTAACTACACCTTCACTACCTGCCTCACACTGTAAAGTATCGCCACTGAAAAGGTGGTGAGGCAAACATGACTGAGACCCTACTCGCAACCTGTACTTCCGAGATTGGAATATATCACCCTGCTGGCGATGTATCCCAATCAAAGTACAGGTTACTCCTCCTCTAACGCCTAGCTAACTCCCTCAGAACGCCTACGTCATACTCTAACTATACTTCTCCTGCAATGCCAAACTAACTCCCTAATACCGCCTACACCTACGTAATGTGTTAGCTCCCCGCCCCTGAAATGCCCAAGTACCTCCCACACAACATCTACACCTATGTCATGTCTTAGCACCCCTCCCCTATGTAATGTCTGCAATCTACCTGACTAATAAAGCATACAACATGATAACTATAGGAGCTATGTCGCTACATTTATTTACAATGTTAAAATGATATACTTTGTCATGTATAATGCATATTACTTTAAAGTGAATGTAAATTTAAATAAATAAGTGCCCGGTTTTTAAAAATACTATTAAAAACAGGGGCACTTTCATTAATTAAAATTTACATTGATGCGTTTTTTTAAAATACTTACCTTTTTCTTTAGGACAGAGGCGTAACTGGAAACCACAGGGCCCAGGTGCAAGAATCTATTTTTTTGTTGAAGCTGGGCCCCCACCCTTGGGGGCACAGTCGTTATTGCGACCTCTGCACCCCCTGTAGTTTAGCCCCTGCTTTAGGAAACCCAGACCGGCGAGCCTCTGCCCACAGCTCCTCTGTACTTAGCATCGCAATGACCAAACCGGCTTTCTCCAATTGTTGAGAGCAACCCAAGGCCACACAACGATTGGAGGAATCTTGTTTCGTTATCGATATGCTAAGTACAGCATGAGAAGTTGGAGGAGGAGCGCTGGTCTGGGTTTCCTATAGAAAAAGGTAAGTATTTTTTTTAAAAAAACGCTTCAATGTAAATTTTAGTGAATGAAGGTGCCCCAGTTTTTAATAATATTTTTAAAAAACGGGCACTTATTCATTCAAATTTACCTTAACTTTTTAAGTATTGTATATAATTTTATATGTAGTTATTCTGTCTTGTTCATTTTATTATTTTATACTTAAAGGGACAATCTAGTCAAAATTAAACTTTCATGATTCAGATAGGGCATGCAATTTTAAACAACTTTCCAATTCATTTTTATCATCAAATTTGCTTTGTTCGCTTGGTATTCTTTGTTGAAAGCTAAACCTAGGTAGGCTCATATTAAAATGTATAAGCCCTTGAAAGCCGCCTCTTATCTGAATGCATTTGACAGTTTTTCACAGCTAAAGGGTGTTAGTTCATGTGTGCCATTTAGATAACATTGTGCTCTTGCCCGTGGCGTTTTTTTTTAAGAGTCAGCACTAATTGCCTGAAATGCAAGTCTGTCAAAAGATTTGAAATAAGGAGGCAGTCAGCAGAAGCTTAGATACAAGTTAATCACAGAGGTAAATAGTATATTTCTATAACAGTGTTGGTTATGCAAAACTGGTGAATGGGTAATAAAGGGATTATCTATCTTTTTGAACAACATTTTTGGTGTTTACTGTCCCTTTAATTTTGATTATTTTTGTCTTCTTTTTGACAGTATGATGCAACAGATCACATAAAGAAAGCACTAAATGTATAAGTCTGTATAAAGACATTCATTTTATTACACCACCCAAATAATGTGTAAAAGTGTATTAAAGTTTAGCAGATAGTGACTCAAAAATGTATATTGTACTAGTAAACTAGGACTAGTAGCTTTTTGAGATCATTGTTAACCCTTGATATGTATGTGTGTTACCTTATTGCCCATATGCATAATTGTGGTTTTTAAATATAACAGATCAAATAACTATGTCTGTGTGAGTGACACGTATGATTGCAATTACAGGATACTTAAAGGGAAACTGAACCCAAATTTTTTTCTTTCGTGATGCAATTTTAAGCAACTTTCTAATTTACTCCTATTATCAAATTTTCTTCATTCTCTTGCTATCTTTATTTAATAAAGAAGGTATCTAAGCTAAGGAGCCAGACAATTTTTGGTTTAGAACCATGGACAGCACTTGTTTATTGGTGGGTGAATTTATCCACCAATCAGCAAGAACAACCCAGGTTGTTCACCAATAATGGGCCGGCATCTAAATTTACAGTCTTGTTTTTTAAATAAAGATACCAAGAGAATGAAGAAAATTTGATAATAGGAGTAAATTAGAAAGTTGCTTAAAATTGCATGCTCTATCTGAATCACAAAAGAAAAAAATTGAGTTCAGTGTCCCTTTAAAGGGATATGAAACACAAAAATGTTCTTTCATGATACAGATAGAACATGTGATTTTAAACAACTTTCTAATTTACTTTCATTATCAAATTTTCTTTGTTATCTTGGCATCTTTTGTTGAAAAGCAGGGAAGTATACTTAGGATCCAGCCCATTTCTGGTTCATTATATGGCAGCAGCTCTATTTCCTGTCATGTAGTGCTCCAGGGGCCTACCTAGGTATCTCATCAACACAGAATATCATGGGAACAAAGCAAATTTGATAATAAAAGTAAATTTGAAACTTTTTTTAAATGGTTTGTTCTGTGCGAATCACAAAAGAAAAGGATTGGGTTTCATATCCCTTTAATCACATAAAGATGTCCTTGACTTGTACAATACAATAATGTTGGAATATTGCATAGGTGAAAACCATGTATCAATTAATATAATTCATTTTTTTTAAATTAATTCCTCAAACCATTCGGCAGGAATTCAAACATTCCAAATTGACCAAGTAAAGAGGGTTCCTTATGATGTAATTCCAGGTGCGACCACATGGTGGTGCCTTTACATCATGTAAATAACTAGCAGCATCATTTAGCTGTATCAAGCTACACGTATCTTTATTTGCAGATGTGAATCATATCTTCTCATTTCCTTATATCTTTCCATATTGTGTGAATATGTCTGCGGCACAATTGATCAATAAAGTTTGACTTGAACAGATACAGGTATTTAGCATAGTAAGGGAAAGATTTTAACAGAAACGTTGTGATTAAAGCGCACAAGATATTAGCACTGCATGTGATGCAAAACTGCAGAAGCTGTGTAGTGGGGATAAATGGGCCAAGCTCTCAACATTACCAACATAGACATCCAATTAAAGGGACACAAAACCCAAACTTTTTCTTTCATGATTCAGACAGAACATGTTATTTTAAATAACTTTCCAGTTGACTTCTACTATTTAATTTGCTTCATTCTCTTGGTATCCTTAGTTGAATAGCATACCTAGGTAGGCTCAGGAGCAGCAATGCAGATTGGTGGCTGCACATAAATGCCTCTTTTCATTGGTTCATCAGATGTCTTCAGCTAGCTCCCAGTAGTGCATTGCTGCTCCTTCAACAAAGGATGCCAAGAGCATAAAGCTCATAGATAAAATCTTTACTACCCACTGGGGCTTTGTACAACCAACATTGTTATATTAATATACTTTATAAGATTTAAACCTCTAAATTTCTGCCTGTTTCTAAGCCACTACAGACAGCCTCTTAACATGTTTTTAATTAGCTTTTCACAATAGGAGACTGCTAGTTCATGTGTGCCATATAGATAACATTGTGCTCTCCCGTGGAGTTGTGCAGGACACTGCACTAATTGGCTAAAATGCAAGTCAATAGATAATAAATAAATACATAACCATGTGATCAGGGGGCTGTCAGAAGAGGCTTAGATACAAGGTAATCACAGAGGTAAAAAGTATATTAGTATAACTGTGTTGGTTATGCAAAACTGGGGAATGGGTAATAAAGGGAGTATCTATCTTTTTAAACAATACAAATTTTGGAGTAGCATTTTTGGACCGTCCCCTGATCACATGACATTTTATTTATTATCTATTGACTTTCATTTTAGCCAATTAGTGCAGTGTCTGCCACGAGCAACGGGCGTGATCAAAATGTTATCTATATGGTTCACATGAACTAGCTCTCCCCTGTTGTGAAAAGCAAATAAAAAAATCATGTGATAAGAGGCAGCCTTCAAGGGCTTAGAAATTATCATATGAGCCTTCCTTGGTTTAGCTTTCAACTAAAAATACCAAGAAAACAAAGCAAAATTGGTGATAAAAGTAAATTGGAATGTTGTTTAAAATTACATACAGTATATAAATTTATCAAAGTTTATTTTGGACTTGACTGTCCCTTTAAGCTAGGACAGTCATTAAGACTTTTTCATTATTGCTCAGACAGATGTTGAATCAGTATAGTCATTAAACTCTGACCATTACAAAGACAGATGTTCACTCCAGAGAGTCACTGAATGTACCAAGATAGACACCACCTTGTATACTGACAGCTACAGTCACCAAATTCCACCAGCAACCAAAAACTTGCTGAATATCCAATAACCAACAGAAGTATTTACTCTCATAAAGATCTAACAAAAGAAAGTCGCATTACTAGTACTAACGGCAATAACACAGAACAATAAAAGCCACAGTATTGTTATGGAATACTCTTGGTTTCTGCACACAGCGTGTCAGTTTTATTCCAAACAGCTCCAATTACTCAACATCACAACACACCTTCTGTACGTTCTAAAAGGATTTTGACACTTGATGTATTGAATGCAGCAAAACGATTAATGCCATTAACAGGAAGCAACACCAATTGTCCTGAACTGTGGGACTGAAAAATACTGTAGGTTTCTTATATTCTGTTCTTCAACAAAATGTTTGCTAAAGTCAGTACTACAAATGTGTCAGCTAAATGGGACCTGTACTATATTCTTTCCTCTTGACGATGACCAACCTTAAAGGGACATAAAACAGTATGAACTAACATACATTTCTAAATATGTAATGCAGCCGAACCTTACCTGCAAGACGGTTTATGTTTTAACCCCTATTAACCCCTTTAATTCAGGCATACGTTTGTTTGCAGCAAGCTCCCCCATGGCATTTCCATATATGGAGGTGCTATACAGCCCATAGCTTCTGCAGAATGCACGGTAGGGGTCAGAGTCACATGACACCTGACTAAAGCATTGCACAGTATAATGATGAAGCTTTCACAAAGCATGTGACATTATCCCCATATAAACAAGCAAACCTCTTGGTAACAAACAATAGCAGTACCTGCTGTCCCTCCTCAACACCCCACGTGCACACGTTGTTATATGATAGCACAAGGTTTGGAGTAGGACACTGATAAGGGGGGTGGAGCAGGCTACACTTGGCAACACTAAAGTGTAAGTAATTTTGCAGATTATTGGAAATTTTATTAAAATACTTTTTTTTTTACTTTTTTTTTTCACTCACTGTTTTACCTAAGTTGACCCTTTTATATTATACACAGAGCTCAAAAGGTTTTATGGCACTTTAACAATACATGGGAGAAATGTTATCACATTTTAGTTCAATTTTTTTTCCATTGCTTTAAAGGGACAGCAAAATAAAACTTAAATTGATTGCATAGAGCATGACATTTTAAATAACTTTCCAATTTAATTCTATTATCAATTTTGCTTAGTTCTCTTTGTATCCTTTGTTAAAGAGTAACCCTAGAGTTCAGTAGAGTGCACGTGTTTTAAAGAGACATGAAACCTAAAATGTTTCCTTTAGGATTGAGATATAGAATACATTTTAAATGACTTTCAAATTTACTTCTATTATCAATTTTGCGTCATTCACTTGGCATCCTTTATTGAAGCAGCAGCAATGCACTACTGGGACCTGCATTGGTAAGCCAATGACAACAAACATAAATGAGCAGCTGCCAATCAGCAGCTAGCTTTCCGCTCCTGAGCCTACCTAGGTATCCTTTTCATCAAAGGATACATAGAAAACGGAGCAAATTAGATAATAAAAGTAAACTGGAAAGTTGTTTAAAATTTAAGTTCTATCTGAATCATAAATTTTAAAAGGTGGGGTTTCATGTCCCTTTAAGCCACCTGGCAACAATGTATGCAAACTTGTTATCAGTGCTGCTATAGACAACTTTCCAATTTTGCTTCATTCCCTTGGTATGCTTTATTGAAGGAGCAGCAATGCACTACTGGGAGCTAGCTGAACACATTGGTAAGCCAATGCTTACACATTGTAAATCAGCTACATTGTAAATAAGTGATATTTTGAACATATTTTTCTTCTTAAATGGTTAGAGTCCACAGCTGCATTCATTACTTTTGGGAAATAAGAACCTTGCCACCAGGAGGAGGCAAATACACCCCAGCCAAAGGCTTAAATACTCCTCCCACTCCCCTCATCCCCCAGTCATTCTTTGCCTTTCATCCCAGGAGGTTGGCAGAGAAGTGTCAGAATTTAATTTGTTTCTTATGGAGGGTAGTACTCTTCGACATGGGACAGGAGTTTTAAGTAATCCTGTCAGTCTCTCAGTGAGGGCTTGGATGAAAGTTAGAGTACGGAGATGCAGGGAGAGTCTTTCTGCGAAACCATCCCAACTCATGTTAACAGCTCCTCAAGCAATGGCGGAGGCGATGCTACTATCCGTCACACTTGAAGGGCTGTGTTCCTGTTCCACGGCATAGATTCCGGTAAGATTGTTTCATTTTACTTTCTACATGAATGTACTGTGATACAAATGTTTTCCCAAGAGACTACCACCTTGCGGATCTAACTTAACATAAGGGTCTCAGTGAGTCTCCTTTAGTATCTTGGAATCAAGGGTTAATATCTCCTGAGGGGGGTTATTGAACAGGGGGGGGGGTTATAATCATGTTTGTTATGTGATTCAACCTGCTTATGTTTGATGTTTACTGGGCTCATGGTTTGGAACATTGAGGCCTTTGGAAGTGACGCAACCTTTTGGTTGGGCACGCTTTTTCTGGACTGTTCAGTTCACCTTGTGGTCGGGCGTGGTTACGTTCCGTCTTCCATTTCCGCATTCCCGACTGTGTGGCGAAGGAAAAATTCTAGTCCGCAGGAGTCTAGTCATAGGAGGTGGTGAGTGCCCCAGCCATTGTGGGTGTCAGGTGCCGTTTTGATTTTACTACCTTAGTCCATATTTACATATCCTCTATCTAGTTATGGAGGATTCTGATGCTGAGACTGTTCAAATTTCAGATTCAGTTATGGAGGATTCTGAAACTGAGACTATTTTAATTTCAGATTCAGATTCTGTGTCCGGTGACGAATCTGAATTGGCCCCGTTGACACGTCAACCAGTTATGTTCCATATGCCATATGAGAGCGCCTTGTTCCTCGGGCTCAGGGAATCAAGGGACAGCTGAGCCATCTGCCTCTGGGGGTCCCATCCTCCGAGAGGCGAGTTCCCTACCAAACCATACTTCTACACATGCGGGTAACCCACTTTATGATTATTCCTCCATGCAGGGTGGCGTGTTCCCCCCGAAGGTTGCAGCACGTTTTCACTTCCACATAATGTTGGCGATTATTCGTCAACAATTCGTCCAGACATTTATTTGCGATTGTGCTCGTGCCCTATTGCCCCGGGTCTTCCGCCTTGGGGAGGGCCTCTACAGTTCCCTGTGGGTGTAGCTGTACCTGAGTGTTGTGCCTTTCGTTAAAGGATTGCGCGTCTTCGCGTATTTCTCAGACATGTTTTCCAGTTGTTAAATGACCCTATCCTTATCGGATATGGGGATTTTCAGTCTGCTAATTCAAATCTTTCCCAGTTTATGGAAGATTAGGGCTCCGTTTGGCTGGTCCTGCGGGTAGGCCTGTGTCTTCTTGGGCGTTAACCTTCCGGTTGCCTTATATTTTCTTTGTATCCGATAGGATGTCTTTTATTTTGTTATTGTTTCCTTTGGGAACCTTATGGGATCGATACTCTTTATTACTTCTTTGGAGGTTGTTTTGGACATGTTAGTCCTATGTTAAAAATGTCTTTTTTCCTTTCTTCCCTTCTGAGGGAGGATTTATGCAGCTTGCCGGTTAGGACCCTGAGTGCAGGCTGGTCCTGTTGGGTTCGCTTTGTGTGGATTTGTCCTTTTGGGCTTGATCCAACAGCTAGTATGAATAGCTGTCCAGCTTGTGGAAGGTCTGCAGTTTGAAACCAGCTGCAGCTCTTGGCACCTTGAATGTGTGCGTGTAAGCTGTTTACAGTGTAACCAGATGCAGCTCTTACTCTTTGACGAGTACAGTCTGGCTGAGTTATAAGATCTTTTGGTCTTCTTCCATTGTCTCTGGGTGAGTTAGATCTCCTTTTAGGGATCTGGGTTTCCAGGTGATGGTTGATTCCTGTGGGGACATTGTTTAACTCGAGGTTCCCCGGAGCTGGTACGGCTTTGCACCTTTTTCTCACTGTATTCCTCTATTTGTATGGAGGTGATGTGGAGACTAGCCCTGCACAAAGGTTTTTTTTACCTCAAGGTATCCCTTGCTTGTTGTCCTGAGGCTTTTGTGAAGTCTAGGGGCTCTAGGGTTTTAATACGACTTTTCGCCTTGCTCCTTGGAGTTCTTCTCGCTATCCGGATTACTATCCCTTGTGTATGGCTTTTTGCCAGTTGGGGTGTTCGGTTCGGGTAATGTTTGCTTGAACTACTAGGTGCCGGGCCCTGTTTTCTCCCTGAGGCTTCTGGTTGTTGAGGCTTCACTCTGTGTTTTCCTTGTGGACCAAGTTATGGGTTGTTCTGGAATCTTGGACCTCAGGGCTGGTTGGGGTGTCCACGGTAGTGGGAACTTGTGCCATGTCCTTTGCTCCATCTACCTGACCTGGTCATGGTTTGCCAGGTTTTTCTGAGTGTTTATTACTCATTGGAACCAAGCAGCCCGTGTAACCTAATGGTTAGCTTTGTGGCTTTGCAACTCAATGGTTGTTAGCTTGTATCCAGCTGCTGGCGCTGGATGTCCATTTACTGATGCACCTTAGTGTTGCAATCCCTAGGTCAGCTTACCAGTGTAACCCGTGGATTAAATGCTCTGCAGGCAAATGGGTTGGCTGTGTCTCTGCTTGGAAAGCTACTTGTAGGGGGGTCCTTTTCAAGGACATCTGTGTTGGGGATTTACCTCTCCATTAGCCGGTGGCTTCGGGCCTTGAGGACAGTTGTTGCCCTTCCGGCCACATCCCTTTTCTTTAGGGGTTGTTCTCCTTCTTATGGAGATGTAGTCCTTTTCTTGGGGCTTCTTCCGGATTGGGAGGTGGAAAGGTGGGATTGTTACATCCCATCTGGAGTCTGCTGGCTCCAAGTGAGACTTGTTGGGCCTTTTTGCTAGATCCTTGGGTCTATGGCCTTGTCGTCTGTTTTAAGAGTCGGGTTGTACCTATACTCTGTGAGGATAGTTGTGGCCATCCTTCCGTTCGTTCCTGAATTAGTTTTGGGGTTCTTCAGTTCCCCTGTTTTGGATCCCCTGATGCTGGGTTGGTCCAGCTGGGTGTGGGTTCTGAAAGATGTTGTCTTTCTAGGATCGATGG
The DNA here is from genome assembly GCF_027579735.1 of Bombina bombina. Taxonomy (NCBI): domain Eukaryota; kingdom Metazoa; phylum Chordata; class Amphibia; order Anura; family Bombinatoridae; genus Bombina; species Bombina bombina. The sequence goes on from NC_069505.1 coordinate 384,564,609, forward strand.
GCTTAGTTGAGATCTATCCTGTTAGCTCAGTCTGCTAGGATATGGATTTAGTTTCAACTAGCTCTCTAGTTTTACAGGTAGAGGGATTCCACTTCCTTTGACTGGTTGTATCCTCTCCTTCTCGTGGGGCCTTGATTGAGGTTTTGTGTTCCCTTTTTGGAGTTCTGTGTGTAGGTCCAGCGGCTTATGTTGCCTAGAGCGTGTCCTCTGTCTGGGAATTGCTTTTGCAGTTTGTTTATTGCTTGGCTGCTTCTACTTCTTTGCAAGTATCCTCTGTGTCGTCCTGATGTGGACTCTGTGTTCCCGACTCAGGGTTTTTCGCCTGGGTCTGTTACACATTGTTTTGTGGTTGAATTCTTTCGTATTCTATGTTCAGACGCTGTGAGGACTTTGCCTTCAGTTGCATTTCAGTGCTTGCAGGATGTTGGAGAGAAGACTTTTCTGTCTCTGTGTCTGGTCTTTTTCCGGGTTTCGTTTGGTATAGGCGTGGCCTCCTTTCTCTGTTTGAGCCCATTTGGGTCTTTGTGAGCTGGGCTCAATATTGGAGGTCTTCCTTTTATGGTTTAGGGTGATCTTTCGGTTTCCTCGGTTCTCATCTGCCTTGTCCCCTTGGGGGTTTAGGCTGGTGTCCCCTTCATTAGTGTGGGGTGAGTGGTAGGGGACCGACAGTTGGGCGACGGTGTCTCCTGGATGACTGTTGGCTCAGTCTAGTCCGTTTTGTGGTCTCTAGTTTGGCTTCTGGACTAGCTGTGGGTCAGTGTCCTTGGGGCCTTTCCTTTAAAAAAATTTTTGGCTTCGAACGAAGTGGTTTTTTTTTGTTGGGTAGGGGTTCAGGCCTGGTGCCCTCAGTATGGGCCGCCTATTGTACCCTCCCATCTTGGCATTCAGTGTCCTCTATAGCTTGGGTATTGTTTTCCCAAAAGTAATGAATGCAGCTGTGGACTCTCCATTTAAGAAGAAAAACAGCTCCCCACCCGTAATTTTTTTTTGTGAGGCATCCTTATTTATTCTTCTGGCACCTTTCACCCGATCTTTCTTCTACTGGTCCTTGTTCCTCAGCTGAATGACTGGGGGATGAGGGGAGTGGGAGGAGTATTTAAGCCTTTGGCTGGGGTGTTTTTGCCTCCTCCTGGTGGCCAGGTTCTTATTTCCCAAAAGTAATGAATGCAGCTGTGGACTCTTTCCATCAGAAGAAAAGGAAATTATCAGGTAAGCATAATTTATGTTTTTTGTAATAATAATTATAGCTTATCCATAGCATTAATATAATACTTATGCAAAGCTGGTTTATTGCCAATCTGATATACACCATATGTTAAAAATATCACTTATTTACATCGTAGCTGTTTTCCAATGTGTTACATATTATCTGAACTCTCTGCATCGTAACCGCATCATCTTTTCTCTACCTTATAGCCATCTCCTTGTATATATCCGTTACCCGTCAGTGTGCATCATGACCGGTACACAATTATTGCGGTAAGTCTCATAGGTCCAAATAACTCTGTTTGCCGTTTCCAATGCTATAATTAAAGAGGAAATATCCAAAAGTTGTAAGATAACACCAAAAGCGGGCTTTATGGGGTTTAAATGTTTGTTGGAGTGCATTGTTTGTTTGTCTGAGGAAGGGGAGTAAGTCCCTGAAAGTCACATATTAAATAATATTTTTTACCTTTGAAACCCAGTGGGTGCAGCCTTTTTTGTGGCATAGTTTTTGGATGGACCAAACCTTGGTTGCTGCAATTTTTGGAAGTGAGAGTATAGACCAGACCTCCTCAAACTTGGCCCTCCAGAGGTTTTGTAACTACATTTCCCATGATGCTCAGCCATCATATCAGCTCTTGTACAAACACACACACACATATATATATATATATATATATATATATATATATATATATATATATATATATATATATATATATATCCTCCATGTGTATCTGTACTCGCAATACAATTAGGTCATCAACCAGGGTGCCAAGTCAGTAGTATTTACAGTCTGTTTCAATGAAGACCTGCACTCACTGGATTTAGATACAGGATTAAATATTTCTTGTGGTAACGTTTCGGGGTTCGAAGACCCCTTCCTCAGACCAGACAAAAGTGCAAGTAAACAATGTGCAATATATAGGTGCTAAGCCCCACCCATCAAACAATTACTGAAATTGCGCCAAAACTTTGTTGTCATGGCAACACCCTGGTTGCCAGGTTACCAATATAACACACAAATGTAAACCTATAATTATATATATATCACTGAGAATATTGTTTGACATAAATCAGCATATCAGTACAGTCAGCTCATAAGCTTCAGCTCATAACATTCATTAGTAACACTTATATTGTATACACTCGTCTTAGGGTATCACTAAGTTAAGACAACAGACTGCAAGCATATTGGATCAGGGTTAACTAACACCCTAGAATGATTCATAAAAACCGCAACAAGATCAATCATTGTTCGAACCGCCTAAATGAGTTTAGAATATGAGGGAGAACTATCAGTGTGGCATACGTGAGAAAACCAAAAAACATATATGTAATTGCATATTATTGTACCTCCGTGCTAGTTTATGGTCAAATCCGTAGCATTACTGGTTACTGCCTGTACGTTTCCAGGCAACCACTTGCGTGTGCTAGAACAGGCGCGGATAAGCAAGATCCGACGTCTGCGACGCTCCGTAAACCCCTTGTAAACCCCTTGAAAACCATAGAATATATTATTTTTTCCAGACCTTGATTGCCACTTGTAACAGGGGACCAATGATAATGACCCTTTTGAGGTCCTTCCGTATGAGTTAATCCACACTTTGGCACAAGGCTGGGATTCTGTTAACAACTTTTGTCTGTTTTTAGTATATATAACATGTGGGCACATAGACGCACATATATGTCTATATGGGTATTGGTGTATAGAGATGTGTGTGTGTAAGTGGTTATGTATAGATATACACCTAGATTAAACTTCTTAAATCTAGACACACACGTGAAGGGTAGGACGTTATAGAAGAAATGGTCGTTGCTAACTTGCAGTTTATTCTCCCCGCTCACTTACCTGCAGCGCTGGTATTATGGGTTTTTATCAACCCAGCGTTAAAAGGCAAGAAGTGAGCGTAGAGAAAAATTGCGCTCCACACTACACTCCAATACCAGCGCTGCTTAAGTGAGCGGTGAGCTGGTTGTACGTGCTCGAGCACGATTTCCCCATAGACATCAATGGGGAGAGCCGGCTGAGAAAAAGTCTAACACCTGCCAAAAAGCAGCATAAAACTCAGTAACGCAGCCCCATTGATTCCTATGGGGAAACACATGTTATGTTTACACCTAACACCCTAACATGAACCCCGAGTCTAAACACCCCTAATCTTACACTTATTAACCCCTAATCTGCTGTCCCCAACATCTCAGACACCTACATTATATTTATTAACCCCTAATCTCCCTCTCCCAATGTCACCACAACCTACCTACATTTATTAACCCCTAATCTGCTGCCCCCAACGTCGCCACCACTATTCTAAATTTATTAACCCCTAAACCTAAGTCTAATCCTAACACCCCCTAACTTAAATATAATTTAAATAAATCTAAATAAAATTACTATTATTAACTAAATTATTCCTATTTAAAACTAAATACTTACCTATAAAAAAACCTAAGCTAGCTACAATATAAATAATAGTTACATTGTATCTAGCTTAGGGTTTATTTTTATTTTACAGGCAAGTTTGTATTTATTTTAACTAGGTAAAATAGTTACTAAATAGTTATTAACTATTTAATAACTACCTAGCTAAAATAAATACAAGTTTACCTGTAAAATAAAACCTAACCTAAGTTACACTAACACCTAACACTACACTACAATAAAATAAATTACCTAAATTAAATACAATTAAATAAATCAAATACAATTTGCTAAATTACAAAAAAAAACACACTACATTATAGAAAATAAAAAACAAATTACAAGATCTTTAAACTAATTACACCTAATCTAATAGCCCTATCAAAATCAAAAAAGCACCCCCAAAATAAAAAAAACCCCTAGCCTAACCTAAACTACCAATAGCCTTTAAAAGAGCCTTTTGCGGGGCATTGCCCCCAAGAAATCAGCTCTTTTACTTGTAAAAAAAAATACACACAACCCCCCCAACAGTAAAACCCACCACCCACACAACCAACCCCCCCAAATAAAACCCTAACTAAAAAATCCTAAGCTCCCCATTGCCATGAAAAGGGCATTTGGATGGGCATTGCCCTTAAAAGGGCATTTAACTCTATTGCTGCCCAAAACCCTAACCTAAAAATAAAACCCACCAAATACACCCTTAAAAAATACTAACACTAACCCCCGAAGATTCACTTACCGGGAGAAGTCTTCATTCAAGAGGCAAGATGTCCTCAACGAAGCCAGCAGAAGTGGTCCTCCAGACGGGCAGAAGTGGTCCTCCAGACGGCATCTTCTATCTTCATCCTTCTGGCGTGGAGCGGGTCCATCTTCAAGACATCCGGCGTGGAGCATCCTCTTCCAACAACGACTACCTGACGAATGAAGGTACCTTTACGTGACGTCATCCAAGATGGCGTCATTTAGATTCCGATTGGCTGATAGAATTCTATCAGCCAATCGGAATTAATGTTGAAAAAATGCAATCAGCCAATAGGATTGAAGTTCAATCCTATTGGCTGATCCAATCACCCAATAGGATTGAGCTTGCATTCTATTGGCTGTTCCAATCAGCCAATAGAATGCAAGCTCAATCCTATTGGCTGATTGAATCAACCAATAGGATTTTTTCAACCTTAATTCCGATTGGCTGATAGAATTCTATCAGCCAATCGGAATCTAAGGGACGCCATCTTGGATGATGTCATTTAAAGGAACCTTCATTCAGCAAGAAGACTTTGATTGAAGAGGATGCTCCGCGCCGGATGTCTTGAAGATGGAGCCGCTCCGCGTCGGAAGGATAAAGATAGAAGATGCCGTCTGGGTGAAGACTTCTGCCCGTCTGGAGGACCACTTCTGCCGGCTTCGTTGAGGACATCTTGCCGCTTGGATGAAGACTTCTCCCGGTAAGTGAATCTTCGGGGGTTAATGTTAGAATTTTTTAAGGGTGTATTTTGTGGGTTTTATTTTTAGGTTAGGGCTTTGGGCAGCAATAGAGCTAAATGCCCTTTTAAGAGCAATGCCCATCCAAATGCCCTTTTCAGGGCAATGGGGAGCTTACTTTTTTTAGTTAGGCTTTTATTTTGAGGGTTGGTTGTGTGGGTGGTGGGTTTTACTGTTGGGGGGGTTGTCTGTATTTCTTTTTCAGGTAAAAAAGCTGATTTCTTTGGGGCAATGCCCCGCAAAAGGCGCTTTTAAGGGCTATTGATAGTTTAGTTTAGCAAAGGTTTTTTTTTATTTTGGGGGGTCTTTTTTTATTTTGATAGGGCTCTTAGATTAGGTGTAATTAGTTTAAAGATCTTGTAATTTGTTTTTTATTTTGTGCAATTTAGTGAGTTTTTTTTGTAATTTAGCTAATTGTATTTAATTTATTTAATTGTATTTAATTTAGGTAAGTTATTTAATTGTAGTGTAGTGTTAGTGTAACTTAGGTTAGGTTTTATTTTACAGGTAAATTTGTATTTATTTTAACTAGGTAGCTAGTAAATAGTTAATAACTATTTAGTAACTATTCTACCTAGTTAAAACAAATACAAACTTGCTTGTAAAATAAAAATAAACCCTAAGCTAGCTACAATGTAACTATTAGTTATATTGTAGCTAGCTTAGGGTTTATTTTATAGGTAAGTATTTCATTTTAAATAGGAATAATTTAGGTAATGATAGGAATTTTATTTAGATTTATTTAAATTATATTTAAGTTAGGGGGTGTTAGGGTTAGAGTTAGACTTAGAATAAATTTAGAATAGTGGCGGCGATGTTGGGGACGGCAGATTAGGGGTTAATAAGTATACTGTAGGTGGCGGCGATGTTGGGGGCAGCAGATTAGGGGTTAATAGGTATAATGTAGGTGGTGGCGATGTTGGGGGCAGCAGATTAGGGGTTAATAGGTATAATGTAGGTGGCGGCGATGTCCGAAGTGGCAGATTAGGGGTTAATACGTATAATGTAGGTGGCGGCGATGTTAGGGGCGGCAGATTTGGGGTTAATAATATTTAACTAGTGTTTGCGAGGCAGGAGTGCGGCAGTTTAGGGGTTAATATGTTTATTATAGTGGCGGCGATGTCCGGAGCAGCAGTTCAGTGGTTAATATCTTTATTTTAGTGTTTGCAATGCGGGTGGGCCTCGGTTTAGGGGTTAATAGGTAGTTTTGTTAGTGTACTTTTTAGCACTTTAGTTATGAGTTTTATGCTACAGCTTTGTAGTGTTAAACTCATAACTACTGACTTTAAAATGCGTTAGGAATCTTGGCGGTAGAGGGTGTACCTCTCACTTTTTGGCCTCGCAGGACAAACTCGTAATACCGGCGCTATGCAAGTCCCATTGAAAAAAGACTATATGCAATTTACGTAAGTTGGTTTGCGGTAAGGCCAAAAAAGTGTGCGGTGCCCCTAAACCTGCAAAACTCGTAATATCAGCGGGCGTAAAGAAGCAGCGTTAGGACCTGTTAACGCTGCTTTTTCACCTTACCGCAAAACTCGTAATCTAGCCGTAAGTTTTGTATGTTATACACCTATCCCTGATCTTCGGTATCAAATACAATGAGTGTTCCCTGGGACAAGCCAGGACACATAGATCCCACTCCTTAGCTGACCCAATTAATAGCCCCCATTACTCCTTTGATCTCTCATTTACCCAGTTACCCATTTAGCATAGATGCTTTAATAACAGTTAAATACTTTATTGCCATGCACTACACAGAACGTATAGAAGACACTTAGTCCTTTAGATTTACATTCTAGTAGAATGGATTGGACTTACGTGGATGGTAATACTATGGTCTATTATCCTACAGGGTTATTATACCCTCAATACTTAAGACTTGTTTCTCTCAGAACCTATGTGACACGGCAATAAACAACCCTGAGACTTCTGTAGCCGCACATAAACTCACGCCCAGCCTCCTACGTCAACAGGCTATGCAAATTAGCCATGCTGACTGTTACGGAGCCTCACAGACGTCGGATCTTGCTTATCCACGCCTTTTCTAGCACACGCAAGTGGTTGCCTAGAAACGTACGGGCAGTAACCTGTAATGCTACGGATTTGACCATAAACTAGCATGGAGGTACAATAATATGCAATTACATATATGTTTTTTGGTTTTCTCATGTATGCCACACTGATAGTTCTCCCTCATATTCTAAACTTATTTAGGCGGTTCGAACAATGATTGATCTTGTTGCGGTTTTTGTAAATCATTCTGGGGTGTTAGTTAACCCTGATCCAATATGCTTGCAGTCTGTTGTCTTAACATAGTAACAAGTGTGTACAATATAAGTGTTACTAATGAATGTTATGAGCTGAAGCTTATGCGCTGACTGTACTGATATGCTGATTTATGTCAAACAATATTCTCAGTGAGATATATATATATATATATATGGATAGTTCTATACACTATATTTCTGTCTCTGTTTGTTTCACTTATGTCACTATTTATGAATATTATGTAGATATGAATTGACACTGGTTTTATTGATGGATATATAATTATAGGTTTACATACCTATACATTTTTGTGTGTTATATTGGTAACCTGGTAACCAGGGTGTTGGCACAATTGGCACAATTTCAGTAATTGTTTGATGGGTGGGGCTTAGCACATATATATTGCACGTTGTTCACTTGCACTTTTGTCTGGTCTGAGGAAGGGGTCCCGAAACGTTACCACAATAAATATTTAATCCTGTGTCTAAATCCAGTGAGTGCAGTCCTTCATTGAAACAGACTGTAAATATTACCGACTTGGCATCCTGGTTGATGACCTAATTGTATTGCGAGTGCAGATACACATGGAGGGTATGAAGTATTGACTTTATCTACACCCAATGACTACCAAGTGCATCAGTCCTCATATCATCTGTGGGCTCCAATTTATGTGGAGCCTTTTTTGTTGGTTACTATACTTCTGGCTTTGTTTGGGCCTTCTTTCTCTACAACTCACTGGGGTTTCTTTTCATATACATATCACTGAGGATATGCCAACAACTAGTAGCCACTGTTATACCTGAAGATCACAGAACAGCTCTACAATGGCAGATGCATTATTGGAATCTGAACTACCACATGAGGAGGATACCACTAAAACTTTTGCATTCACCAATGAGGATGCCGTAAGGATACTAGTGGACTCAGAAACATTGGAGACAAAACAAACTGAAACTACACAAACAATCTACAACAGCCTAATGAGACTCAAGAAAAGGGAAACAGACCTGGTATTACACAGGGTGTATATTTCCAAATATTACAAAAAGAATAAGATACCAAGAGGATTTAGGATCAGAAACCAGCCCACTATTGGTAGAAACAACAAAAACTTCTGTCTGCGGTGGTGTCAGATTTTAAACAAATGCTCTATGGACTTGATCTTACTGGTGATTGAAGAATGCACAAACATCCTGGCCACGGTAAAAGATTAATTAAAAGAATTCCACAGTCATAAGCTACAGATATGGAAGGATGACTCCAGTGAATCTTGGATGGAGAAGATCACCAAACAGGTGAATGATTACAAGAAAGAACTAATGGCATTCAAGAACCAGAAGATCATTGCAGTCGATAATGACTACAGGGACAAAAGAATCTATCCCTGGCTCTATGGCAGTAACCCACAAAGAGGACCACAGAAACCGAGACGCTAGCTTAATTATCGATCCAGATTCCTTAACACAGTTGATAGTAGTTCAGGCTCAGACACTGAGGGTGGATATAATGAACAACGCCATCAGGACCAAGTACCCACTACTTCAAATGCCTCTTTTTTAGGGGTCACTACCAGATCTGCCAACACACGAGGCCGAGGCCGCACCCACGGAGGGGGAACTACTGCGGACGGAAGACCACCTTTACCACTCAGATAACAAACCCAGACATTGTTATCAATATCAGCAACAGGACACTAGAGGATGGAGAAATTAGCCTTTTAAACAAAGGCCTTACATTCATCCCAACCTTCAAAAATGATGAATTTAAGACATTTTTAGACATACATAAATTTCAGAGGAATCTCAAGCTCAAGGAACACTTTGGAGACATGACCACTGGAACTGAGATTAAAAGGTTCAAATCAAAGAGCAAATTTTAACCAAGCACAAGCAGCACGAGTATCAAAACATACACGAGGCTCATCTCAAATGATTCTGAAATTGCTAATACTGAAAAACACAGACCAAATCTCAACAAATCTGAAAGACTGGCATTAAAAACACTAGCCACTGACCCAGACATAATAATACTACAAGCAGACAAAGGTGGGGCCATTGTAATAATGAACTATGACCAATACCGCAATGAGATCCTGCGGCAATTGAGTGATAACTTGACCTATAAGAAATTGACCTGGGATCCCACAAAATATTTCAAGAAAGTGATTGACGGGACGCTGACTGAAGCACTCCAACAGAATTGGATTGACCAGGATGAATATACATTCCTCAGTACTACTCACCCTATCCATCCTATATTAAATACTTTGCCAAAAATTCATAAAGACCAGCTGAACCCACTTGGCAGGCCAATAGTATCAGCCAGGGGTTCCTTACTGCAACCATTGGCACAATATAGAGATACCCTCCTACAACCTGTGGTGAGATGGATGAATTCATATATTAGGGATTCTGGTGACCTTATAACTATGCTGAACTCTGTGGAAGTGATTAATAATGATGACCTATTGGTAACAATGGATGTGAGGAGTTTATAAACTGTTATTCCAGACTCTGGGGGCTTGGACGCTATTGCATCAACATTAGCCATTTCCCCTATATAGGCCCACCGATCTCTTTCATTCTGGATATCTTGGAAAAATGTCTAAAACTGAACTATTTCAGATTTGACAACACTTTTTATCAACAACTCATGGGGACTGCCATGGGGTCAAACGTGGCTCCGTCCTATGCTAATCTTTATATGGAACACTATGAGTGCGACATTATGGACATATATAACCACAGAATGGTGAAATACTACAAAAGATACATAGACAATGTCTTCTTCATATGGTGTGGGTCTGGTGAAACATTAACCAACTGGGTGACACAACTCAACAATCAAGAGTCACCAAGCAAGTATTCAAGTTTGATAAGGATCACATTGATTTCTTCGACCTAAGGATTTATAAGAAACATTATAAACTCTTCTCAACCCTATACACTAAACCAACTGATCGTAATTCATTACTGGAGGCTTCACGCAATCACCCTCCACATACCCATAAGGCAATAATAAAATCCCAAATGATCAGGGTGATGAGGAACAACACCGAAACAATGAATCGAGAACTTCAACTTGACATGATGATCAATAGGTTTCTACAATGGGGTTACAGAACAGGCCTAATTGAAAGGTGAGACAGGAGGTCACTTCCAAAAGGGATGACAGGATACCCAACAGGTGACAAAAGAAAGCCAGGATGTTTTTTTCCACCACCTATAACAAAGGAAGGAATGTACTAGCAGAGACCATAAGAAACAGATGGGAGATCCTTAGAATGGATAAAACACTCCCGTTTGGCCACATGGACCCCCCAATTATGTGATACAAACGCGGAAGAAGTTTGAGAGACAGATTGATGTTTACCGATCCACAGCATTGCTATAAGAAACAACAATGGTCTTAAGACCAAGAAAACTGGGTGCTTTAGATGCATGGGTTGCACCACCTGTGATGGTATGATTCCCTGTAGGATCTTCCGGAAACCCCCACACTACCCAGAAAATAATCCATAAGACATTTCATCACATGAACAACAAGCCATGTGATTTATCTGCTAAACTGTTGCTGTGGACAATACTACGTTGGAAAGACGACTGACAACGCACGGCTATGGATGGCCAATCACCGCTCGGCAATTCGAAGTGCTTTTGACAAGGGAGTGTCCGACCAACCAGTAGCAAGACATTTTCTACAGGCCAAACATAAAGTTACAGACTTAAGGTTTATCCTTATCGACCATGTTCCCCCCCTTAAACGGGGAGGAGACCATGATAGAACACTTATTCAGATGGAATCAAGATGGATTCACCGGCTGGGTACCCTACATCCAGGAGGCCTGAATATGTCTAATGATTGGCACTGCTTCCTTTAATTATTGTGGAATGGGTGAGTGACCAAGATATACCTGATGTTATATTATGCTCTGGGTTCCTGGACCAGTGGGGGGTCACATGCGGTAGTGGGATGTTCACTGGGTTGGGCCAGTCTAATATTATGCTCTGGGATCCCTGACCAGTGGGAGTCCCATGTGATAGTGGGACATTCACTTGGTTGGGTCAGCTTAAAGCTTAAAGCATAAATGTACACATAAGAGGTTATCTGGTACACCCACACTCTGACTTTATACTAGGAAGGTCTTGCCAGCACCCCAGGAGTTGGATTAGGGTACCCCCCTTGGATAACAATTGAACCACCATATAATTGGGACATAACGTTTGTACTATAACCATGGGGTTGATGGACTGTACATTATGACCTTACCTTGTAAACCCCTTGAAACCATAGAATGTATTATTTTTTCCAGACCTTGATTGCCACTTGTAACAGGGGACCAATGATAATGAGCCTCTTGAGGTCCTTCCGTATGAGTTAATCCACACTCAGGCACAAGGTATCAGATACAATGAGTGTTCCCTGGGACAAGCCAGGACACATAGATCCCACTCCTTAGCTGACCCAATTAATAGCCCCTCATTACTCCTCTTGATCTCTCATTTTCCCAGTTACCCCTATTAGCATAGATGCTTAAATAACAGTTAAATACTATATTGCCATGGCACTACACAGAACGTATAGGGCAGACACTTAGTCCTTTAGATTTACATTCTAGTAGAAATGGATGGACTTAAGTGGATGGTAATACTATGGTTATAATCTACAGGGTTAATATATCCCTCAATACATTGTAAGACTTGTTTCTCTCAGAACCCTATGTGACACGGCAATAAACAACCCTGAGACTTCTGTAGCCACACGTAAACTAAGCCAGCCGCTACGTCAACAGGCAAATGCTTATCTGCACCTGTTCTAGCACACGCAAGTGGTTGCTGGAAACGGTACGGGCGAGTAAACCAGTAATTGCTATGGATTTGCACCATAAACTAGCATGGAGGTACAATAATATGCAATTACATATATGTTTTTGGTTTTCCTCACGTATGCCACACTGATAGTTCTCCCTCATATTCTAAACTCATTCTAGGCGGTCTCGAACAATGATTGATCTTGTTGTGGGTTTTTGTAAATCATTCTAGGGTGTTAGTTAACCCTGATCCCAATATGCTTGCAGTCTGTTTTCTTAACTTAGTGATACCCTTAAGACGAGTGTATACAATATAAGTGTTACTAATGTATGTTATGAGCTGAAGCTTATGCGCTGACTGTACTGATATGCTGATTTACTGTCAAACAATATTCACAGTGATATATATATATATGGATAGTTCTATACACTATATTTCTGTCTCTGTTTGTTTCACTTAGGTCACTATTTATGGCATATTATGTAGATATGAATTGACATGGTTTAATTGATGGATATATAATTATAGTTTTACATGCCTAGACATTTGTGTGTTATATTGGTAACCTGGCAACCAGGGTGTTGCCATGACAACAAAGTTTATGGCGCAATTTCAGTAATTGTTTGATGGGTGGGGCTTAGCACCTATATATTGCACGTTGTTCACTTGCACTTTTGTTGGTCTGAGGAAGGGTCTGCGAACCCCGAAACATTACCACAATATATATTTTAATCCTGTATCTAAATCCAGCGAGTGGCAGTCCTTTATTGAAACAGACTATATATATATATATATATATATATATATATATATATATATATATATATATATATATATATATATATATATAAATATTGTCACCCTTGGTAATGAGCAAAAAAAGGTATGAAAATGTGTCTTTATTGTTTAACCAGAATAAATAAATAACAAGCAAAATAGGAAAAGTAAAGTCAAAATAAACTTTAATAATCTGGGATAGAACATGCAATTGTAAACAACTTTTCTGGTATCTTTGTTGAAGAGCATACCTAAGTAGGCCCATGCACTACTGTGAACTAGCTGCTGATTGGTGTCGCACATATTTGCCTCTAGTCATTGACTCAGCAGATGTATTCAGCTAGCTCCCAGTAGTGCATTGCTGCTCCTGAACCTACTCTTCGACAAAGGATAACAAGAGAATGAAGAAAATGTGATCATAGGATTAATTGGAAAGTTTAATCATCATGCACTTCAATGTGAAAATAGAAGCATTTTTGCAATATACTTTCATCAGCAAAGTTCTCCTAGTAAAGTTATTACTGTTTTGCTGAGGCATATGCACATTATCCTGTGAGGGCCGTTCACTAGTATTTAAATACAAGCCTACTCAGAGAGCTAGAGGTTTTTTTGTATTGCTTATAAAAACATAATTTGTGTTATACAAGTCACTGCTGATTCTCTGTAGCGACATAGGGTTTGACTACTCGTGCACGGCCCTCACAGGATATGTGCGTATGCCACTGGAATAACAGTGATAACTTTTTACCTTGAAGCATTTGTGCTATGAAAGTTTAATGCAACAATGTGAATATTCCAAACTTGAAATATTTCATTTTTGACCTTTATATCCCTTTAAAGGGATAGTCTAGTCAAAATTAAACTTTCATGATTCAGATAGAGGATGCAATTTTAAACAACTTTCCAATTTACTCCTATTATCAATTTTTCTTCCTTCTTTTGGTATCTTTATTTGAAAAGCAAAAATGTAAGCTTAGGAGCGGCCATTTTTGATTCAGCACACTGGGTAGCACTTGCTAATTGGTGGATTTACATTTAGCCCACCAATCAGCAAGCGCCTAATCAGGTGCTGAACAAAAAATGGGCCGGGGGTCCTAAGCTACATTCTTGCTTTTTCAAATAAAGATACTAAGAGAATGAAGAAAAATTGATAATAGGAGTAAAATAGAAAGTTGCTTAAAATTTCTTCTCTATCTGAATCATGAAAGTTTCATTTTGACTACACTATCCCTTTAAATCCAAGTGGGCATTTATAAAAAAAAAAAAAACTACAGAAAAGTAAAAGATAGACTTTTCCTCTGTAAAAAAAAGGAATTAACATTATTTTGTTTCCCTGCGTAATCTTTAAATTACATGACACTGCACAGATTATAGCGACATAATATCGTATCAAAAACAATATCTCATCTCTTGTCAGTTAGTTTGCAAATACGTTACATAATTACATATTCATTGTGAGGGATATTTATCAAGAGGGATCTAGATTTGTATTTAAATGAGCAGTCATCTCTTCCGATGGGGTTTACTAAGGTGGAATAAATACTCATAATTAGTATACAATTAGCACCTGCTTGAGGGTGCAGCTAAGTGATAGATCACCTTCCCGCTGGAGTGATCACATCCGTTTCACAAGCATTTCTGTTCACGCTCATCGTTTTGTCAATGCTGTTGCTTCCCTAATTGTATGAAACAACACCTGCTCACTTTCTTCCTGTTTATAACAAGCCGGTCTAGATTCACTAACAACTGAAACAACCCTGGTGGGGACAAATCCCTCTGATTCTTATGTTGTCGCTTTTGAAGCGGATGTAATGCAGTGCAAATAATGAAACTATTCCTACTAGCAGACAAACATATGAATTTTTTTCTGGGAGGTCGGGGTCGGCACAAAATTAAAAAAAGTGGCAACATCAGTGGCAACATGTGAAGCAGGAGAGAGTTGTTTGGAGTTATAAGATCAAGATCCTATTAGGGCTTGATTATGATATTTATCGACCCCATTGAGCCTTTTCAGGCGCATGTTAAATACCCTTGATATTATAAGAGATCTGTGCTTTTGGTAAATACGCTTAGGAAAAGCTGGTGTTAAAATATGCGCAAACCTAAAAAGGAGCCACAAAACACATAAAAAATACATGTCACAGACAGTACAGTAACACTCCTATGAGGGAAGGGAAGAAGGTGCTAGGCTCCAGGGACACTCCTAAGGATTAATCACATACTCAATCCACAGCCCGACAAAATTACAGCGTCTCCGTGATTCCGTAAAAGCCACAGTGGAAGTCTTGAGGTGCCAACCAGTTAAAAGGACTGAGCCAGTCCCAGGAAATAATCACCCAAACAAAAAGGCAGCATACTCTGTATCCAGATAAGAAAAAAATGAACTTTTTCTGACTGTCAGGGTGCCAGGAATCAGACTGAGAGAGAAGTGCAAAATAATCACACCCCTTTATTAATAGCAAAAAATAATAAAAAGTCCACAAGTCAAATAACAAGCTAGGAGTCAAAACCAGAGCTGGTAGTCAGGAGCCAAAGTGAATAGTCAGACGAGCCGGAATCAGGACAAAGGAAAACAGCAGAGTCAGAAACAAGCCAGGGATCAAGAACCAGGAAGGATGTCAGGCAGCCAGGTAAAACACAGGAGCTCTCACAACAGGTCTGAGACAACGCAAAGGCAAAAGCATACTGAACAGAGGCCCTTTAAATAATAAGTGATGACATCACAATTCTGAGACTGCATCCTGTCTCACATGGATGATGCACAACAGTCTGGCCATAAAAGGAAGTGCAGGCAATGAGCAGCATCCCCCACAATGCACCAAGTCAGGAAGAGAGGTGAGTAAAATGGCTGCCAGCAGCACATGGCAAACACAACAGGGAAAAAACCCTGACAGTACCCTCCCCTCAACGACCCCTCCCCCGCGGGAGGACAAAAGGCTTATTGGGGGAAACGGGCATGAAAGGCACGGAGGAGGGCAGGAGCATGAACATCGAAGGAGGGAACCCAAGAACGCTCATCCGGACGTAGCCCCTCCAGTGAACCAAATACTGTACACGGCCCCTGGACATACGAGAGTCAATAATGCTGCTGACCTCATACTCCTCATGGTTGTCAACAAGGATAGGATGGGACGAGGGCAAACACAGTGGTAAACCGATTACAAAACCAATGGTTTCAAGAGGGGAGACATGAAAAACATTGGAGATGCGCATAGCAGGAGGAAGGTCAAGAGCGTAGGCCACAGGATTAACCCGTCAGAGTATTCGAAAGGACCAACATAACGGGGAGCCAATTTATTGGAAGGCACACGAAGGTTCAAGTGCGGGAGGACAGCCAAACTCTCTCACCAAACCTGGTAGGAAGGTGCGGGAGACGCTTACGATCAGCCTGGAACTTTTGGCACTGCATAGAACGATGAAGGCAATCCTTAATCTGCACCCACGTGGAACGGAGTTGCCGGAGATGCTCCTCCAAAGCCAGAATACCCTGAGACATGAATGAATCGGGCAACAAGGATGGTTGAAACCCATAATTCGCCATGAACGGGGATAACTTGGAGGAAGCATTAATAACACTATTATGCGCAAACTCTGCCCAAGGTAAACAGTTCAGACCAATTATTGTGGTTATCTGAGACATAGCAACGGAGGAACTGTTCCAGAGCTTGATTAGACCGTTCCGCAAGCCCCATTGAATTGAGGGTGATATGCTGAGGAGAAGGAAAGCTGGATCCCCATTTGAGCACAAAAGGAACGCCAAAATCTGGAGACAAACTGGCTACCCCGGTCCGACACTATCTCCTTGGGTAAACCCATGTAAACGGAAGACCTCCCGGGCAAAAATTGAAGCAAGCTCCCGAGCGGTAGGCAGCTTCATCAAGGGAATGCAATGTGACATTTTAGAAAAACGGTCAACCACCATAAGGATAACAGTATTGCCATTGGAACAGGAGCTCGACAATGAAGTCCATGGAAAGATGTGTCCAAGGACGCTCACCATTAGCAATAGGTTGAAGAAGACCCACAGGAAGACGTCGAGGAGTCTTATTCTGTGCACAAACTGAGCAGGAGGCAACATACACAGCAACATCAGAATGAAGACCTGGCCACCAGAATTGTCGAGTGACAGACCAAATCATTTGGTTCTTGCCTGGGTGACCTGCGGCTTTAGGATAGTGGTAAGTATGCAAAAGTTTAGTTCGAAGATTCTCAGGAACAAAACACTTACCACTAGGTTTGTGCAGCCAGGATCTCCTCCCCCAAGGGAGAAGTCAAATTAGTACGTATGGTAGCCAAAATATGGTCAGGAGGTATAACAGGAGTAGGTACAGACTCCTCCTTGGACAGAGGCGAAAATTGTCGAGAGAGGGTATCAGCCATAACATTCTTACTACCAGGCAGGTAGGAGACCACATAATTAAACCGAGACAAAAATAGCGCCATCAGGCCTGTCGGGGCGACAAACGTTTTGCTTCAGATAGATAAGTTAAATTCTTGTGGTCGGTAAGAATAAGCACTGGCACACTAGTACCCTCGAGAAGATGCCTCCATTCCTTAAGTGCCAAAATTATAGCCAGTAATTCCCTGTCGCCAATTTCATAATTGACTCCGCTGGAGACAATTTCCTAGAGAAGAAACCACATGTATGCAAGAACCGTCAGGCGTTAGACGTTGAGACAAGAGGGCACCTACTCCAGTCTCAGACGCATCAACCTCAAGAACGAAAGGCAGGACAGGGTTAGGATGAGCCAGAACTGGAGTGGCAGCAAAGGCAGTCTTAAGACTATCAAAGGCCTTAATGGCAGTAGGTGACAATGGAGTGGGATCATTCTCTTTACGGGTCATGTCTGTGATAGGTTTGACCAAGGAAGAAAAGTTTTTGATAAACTTTCTATAGTAATTGGCGAACCCCAAAAAACGTTAAATAGACCGAAGACCAACTGGGCGAGGCACTGCAGAACTGCAGATAACTTGTCAGGGAATCCATGGATGCAACATATCTCGTAGGACATCATTAATAAATTCCTGGAAAACAGCAGGAGCATTATATAGGCCAAAGGGCATTACAAGATACTCATAATGCCCGCTCCTGGTGTTAAATGCTGTTTTCCATTCGTGGCCCTCCTTAATCCTAACGAGATTGTACGCTTCTCTCAAATCAAGTTTAGTAAAGACCGTAGCTCCCTTGAGGCGGTCAAAGAGTTCCGTAATAAGCGGAATAGGGTAAGCATTCTTAATGGTAAGACGATACATGGTCTTAACTCGCCACCCTTTTTCTTCACAAAGAAGAAGCCAGCCCCCTGCGGAGAGAGCAGGATTTGCGGATGATCCCCCACGACAGAGCATCGGCAACATACTCCTCCATAGCATAATTCTCTGCAACAGACAAAGGGTACACCCGGCCCCGAGGAGGAATGGCTCCGGGTTGCAGGTCTATGGCACAATCGTAATACCGGTGAGGAGGCAATGTACCGGCACGCACCTTGTCAAACACGTCTAGGAACTCTCGGTACTCCTCTGGCAATTGAGATACCGAAGAAGTGCACAAGACTTTAACTGGTTTCCGAAGACAAGTGGAAATACATTGCAGGACCACGACAAAATTTCGGACCTGCGCCAGTCGAGACTGGGATTGTGCTTTTGGAGCCAGGGATAACCCAGAACAACTGGAAAATGCGGAGAGTTTATCACCTGGAACTGGAGGGTTTCAAAATGGAGAGCCCCAACAGCCATGGACAACGGAGCAGTTTTGTAAGTAACGAGTGCGGGCTGAAGGGGCCCTGCCATCAATGGCCTCAATAGCAAGCGGAACGGACCGAGGCAAAACAGGGAATGGAGTGCTTTGATACAAAAGCACTGTCAATGAAATAGCCCGCAGCACCGGAGTCAACAAGAGCCTGAGTGACTATGGAGGAGTCCACCCAGGAAAGGACAACCGTGACCAAAGGTTTCTCCTTAAGTGGTTCCGGGGGACGAGGATAAACCACCCAAGGTCTGCCCCCGACAGGACCTTAGGTGTGAGCGTTTCCCGGCCGTGTAGGACAAGACTTCAAAAGGTGGTCCTGTAACCCACAATAGAGGCAGAGCCCCTCCCTCTCCTAAAGGCCCTCTCCGCCTCGGAGAGACGCGTGGAATCCCAGCTGCATCGGCTCAGCAGTACCTGGTGACTCGGGATCAGGAGGCATGGGAGGAGAGGGAGGCATGGGTGGGAACGAACACGTAGGAGACAATGGAACAGGAGGCTTCTGCAAGCGCTCCTTAAAAGAGGGCCTCTCTCTGAGTCTGATGTCAATTAGGATCAAAAAAGACACCAATGCCTCGAGATCCTCTGGTAAATCTCTGGCAGCAACTTCGTCTTTGATCGCATCAGAGAGCCCATGAAAGAAGGCTGGCAACAAGGGCTTCATTGTTCCAACCTACCTCTGCGGCAAGCGTACGGAACTCAATAGCATACTGAGCAACAGATCTTGTACCTTGCTGAATGGACATGAGTCGTTTAGCAGCAGAGGAGGAGCCGGAACATCAAATACCCTTCGAAAGGAGGCCACAAATTCAGGGGTAATTTGAAATCACAGGTTTATTAGTCTCCACAAGGGATAGCCCAGGCAAGAGCTGTGTCAGAGAGTAACGGAGATGAGAAATCCCATCTTAGCTCTGTCAGAGGGAAACGCCTGAGGTAACATCTCAAAGTATATGCCCACCTGGTTCAAAAACCCTCTGCAATGAATAGGATCACCTCCATATCGCTGAGGTAGAGGTGCAGAACCAGACATGCTCCTGGTAGGCATAGGTGCAGCAGCGGAAAACAGGAGCAGCCATAACTTGCGGGGACACTTTGGTCCCAATGTGCAGTGCAAGTCAGCAAGGTTTACAGGGCTAGTGCAAATTGATCCAATCGGTGATCCTGTTCATCCATCCTGGAAATGATGGCAGGTAAAGGTGGATTATTAGCACCATCAGGATTCATGGCCTTTTGCGGTAATGTCAGGGTGCCAGGAATCAGACTGAGACAAGAAGTGCAAAAAAGAATCACACCTTTATTAATAGCAAAAAAATAATAAAAAGTCCACAAGTCAAATAACAAGCCAGGAGTCAAAACCAGAGCTGGTAGTCAGACGAGCCGAGTCAGGAGCCAAGCGAATAGTCAAGATGAGCCGGAATCAGGACAAAGGAAAAACAGCAGAGTCAGGAACAAGCCAGGGATCAGGAACCAGGAAGGACGTCAGGCAGCCAGGGTAAAACCACAGGAGCTCTCACAAACAGGTCTGAGACAACGCAAAGGCAAAGCATACTGAACAGAAGCCCTTTAAATAATAAGTGATGACATCACAATTCTGAGACTGCATCCTGTCTCACATGGATGATGCACAACAGGTCTGGCCATAAAAGGAAGTGCAGGCAATGAGCAGCATCCCCCACAATGCACCAAGTCAGGAAGAGAGGTGAGTAAAATGGCTGCCAGCAGCACATGGCAAACACAACAGGGAAAAAAACCCTGACACCGACATAGCAAGCGATACAAACACACTGACATGAGGGAAAAGGGGCGTTGTCCTTACGCGTTTCGTGCCGTGCAGCACTTAGTCATAGGAATTCTATGACTAAGTGCTGCACAGCACGAAATGCGTAAGGACAGACACCCTTTTTCTCATGTCAGTGTGTTTGTATCGCTTGCTATGTCGGCATAAAGTTCAGTTTTTTCTTATCTGGATACCGAGTGTGCTGCCTTTTTGTTTGGTGAAACACTCCTATGAGCACTGCCGGATTAAAATGATTGCTTAAAAATATTGCATTAAAAAGTTATAAAGGGCAAAGTTATGAGATCTGAAGTGTCAGAAAAACAAAACGGGCAGAATGTGCTTGTACATAGGGATTCATAGGAACATATGTATAGTGATATTTATTTATGTATACTATATATATATATGTATATATATATATATATATATATGTATTTCTATACATATGTATTTATGTGTATATATGAATTTACATACATATATACACATATAAATACAGATATACATAGGTATAGACATACATATATCGCAATGGAATCCTGTGCTCGGGTTAGAGCAATCTGGCGGCAGTGAAATTTTGAGTTCAAAACAACGCTCCTCTAAAGTCTATGGCCTCTAGTTATCAACGTGTCTACTTACCTGCCATCGCCGGCCCCAATACGCCCGCCTAAGCTCGCCTACCATTGCCACCGCGGACCTGAATACGCTCTCCAAAGTTATCAATAAAGCTGTCAAAAAAGCCGCGCACCAAGTACGGGGCGATGAGCAGCGGATTGTGATAGTTATCACTCATCCGATCTCGCTCCTCTTCGGCTTTTTGACAGCTTTATTGACAAGCTGTCAATAAGCACCCACACTAAACTACACTGCTCTACTCCCTATACTGGCGCCCCCGGAGCTCCCCGCAACTAAATAAAGTTATTAACCCCTAAACCGCCGCTCCCAGACACCGCCGCAACTATAATAAATGCATTAACCCCTAAACCGCCGCTCCCGGAGCCCACCGCCACCTACATTATACCTAGTAACCCCTATCCTGCCCCCCCCTATACCACCACCACTTATAATAAATTTATTAACCCCTATCCTGCCTATCCCGGACCCTGCCGCAACTAAATAAATTGTTTAACCCCTAAACCGCCGCTCCCGGACCCCGCCGCCACCTATATTAAACTTATTAACCCCTAATCTGCCCCCCATACACCGTCGCCACCTATAATAAATGTATTAACCCCTATCCTGATCGGAACAGCCAATAGAATGCAAGTTCAATCTGATTGGCTGATTGGATCAGCATTAAACCTAAGTCTAACCCTAACACCCCCCCTAACTTAAATATTAATTAAATACATCTAAATATTATAACTCTTATTAACTAAATTAATCCTATCGGAACAGCCAATAGAATGCAAGCTCAATCTGATTGGCTGATTGGATCAGCCAATCGGATTGAACTTCAATCTGATTGGCTGATTCAATCAGCCAATCAGATTTTTCCTACCTTAATTCCGATTGGCTGATAGAATCCTATCAGCCAATCGGAATTCGAGGGACGCCATCTTGGATGACGTCACTTAAAGGAACCGTCATTCGTCGTTAGTCCGTCGGTAGAAGAGGATGGCTCCGCGTCGGCTCGTCTGAAGATGGCTCAGCTACGCTCCGGATGGATGAAGATTGAAGACGCCGCCTGGATGATGACTTCAATCGGATGGAAGACTTCTTCAGCGCCCCTTGGATGAGGACTTCAATCGGATGGAAGACTTCTTCAGCGCCCCTTGGATGAAGACTTCAATCGGATGGAAGGACTTCTTCAGCGCCCCCTTGGATGAAGACTTCAGCTGCTGTGGATGTCCTCTTCTGTTCCATCTGTGGTCGGACTGGTTGAAGACGGCTAAAGGTAGGATGATCTTCAGGGGGGTAGTGTTAGGTTTATTTAAGGGGGGTTGGGTTTAGAGTAGGGGTGTGTGGGTGGTGGGTTTTAATGTTGGGGGGGGGGTTGTATTTTTATTTTACAGGCAAAAGAGCTGTTTTCTTTGGGGCATGCCCCGCAAAAGGCCCTTTTAAGGGCTGGTAAGGTAATAGAGCTGTTAACTTTTTAATGTAGAATAGGGTAGGGCATTTTTTTATTTTGGGGGGCTTTGTTATTTTATTAGGGGGCTTAGATTAGGTGTAAGTAGCTTAAAATTGTTGTAATATTTTTGAAATGTTTGTAACTTATTTTTTTTTATTTTTTGTAACTTAGTTTATTTAATTGTATTTAATTGTAGTTGTTTGTAGGTAATTTATTTAATTAATTTAATGATAGTGTAGTGTTAGGTGTAATTGTAACTTAGGTTAGGATTTATTTTACAGGTAAATTTCTCTTTATTTTAACTAGGTAGCTATTAAATAGTTAATAACTATTTAATAGCTATTGTACCTAGTTAAAATAAATTGAAAGTTGCCTGTAAAATAAAAATAAATCCTAAGATAGCTACAATATAATTATTATTTATATTGTAGCTATATTAGGGTTTATTTTAAAGGTAAGTATTTAGTTTTAAATATGATTAATTTAGTTAATAAGAGTTATAATATTTAGATGCATTTAATTAATATTTAAGTTAGGGGGGTGTTAGGGTTAGACTTAGGTTTAGGGGTTAATAATTTTATTATAGTGGCGGCGGTGTAGGGGGGGCAGGATAGGGGTTAATAAATGTATTATAGGTGGCGGCGGTGTATGGGGGGCAGGATAGGGGTTAATAAATGTTTTATAGGTGGCGGCGGTTTGTAGGGGGGGCAGGATAGGGGTTAATAAATTTATTATAGTGGGCAGCGGGGTCCGGGAGCGGCGGTTTAGGGGGTAACATATTTATTATAGTGGCGGCGGGGGTCCGGGAGCGGCGGTTTTTAGGGGTTAATCAGTTTATTAGGAGTGTCGGTGGGCTCCGGGAGCGGCGGGTTTAGGGGTAATAACTTTATTTAGTTGCGGCGGTGTAGGGGGGGACAGACTTAGGGGTGTTTAGACTCGGGGTACATGTTAGGGTGTTAGCTGAGTGACTATGGAGGAGTCCACCCAGGAAAGGACAACCGTGACAAAGGTTTCTCCTTAAGTGGTTCGGGGACGAGGATAAACCACCCAAGGTCTGCCCCCGACAGGACCTTAGGTGTGAGCGTTTCCCGGCCGTGTAGGACAAGACTTCAAAAGGTGGTCCTGTAACCCACAATAGAGGCAGAGCCCCTCCCTCCTCCTAAAGGCCCTCTCCGCCTCGGAGAGACGCGTGAATCCCAGCTGCATCGCTCAGCAGTACCTGGTGACTCGGGATCAGGAGGCATGGGAGGAGAGGGAGGCATGGGTGGGAACGAACACGTAGGAGGACAATGGAACAGGAGGCTTCTGCAAGCGCTCCTTGAAAGAGGGGCCTCTCTCTGAGTCTGATGTCAATTAGGATCAAAAAAGACACCAATGCCTCGAGATCCTCTGGTAAATCTCTGGCAGCAACTTCGTCTTTGATCGCATCAGAGAGCCCATGAAAGAAGGCGGCAACAAGGGCTTCATTGTTCCAACCTACCTCTGCGGCAAGCGTACGGAACTCAATAGCATACTGAGCAACAGATCTTGTACCTTGCTGAATGGACATGAGTCGTTTAGCAGCAGAGGAGGAGCCGGAACATCAAATACCCTTCGAAAGGAGGCCACAATTCAGGGTAATTTGAAATCACAGGTTTATTAGTCTCCCACAAGGGATTAGCCCAGGCAAGAGCTGTGTCAGAGAGTAACGAGATGAGAAATCCCATCTTAGCTCTGTCAGAGGGAAACGCCTGAGGTAACATCTCAAAGTATATGCCCACCTGGTTCAAAAACCCTCTGCACTGAATAGGATCACCTCCATATCGATGAGGTAGAGGTGCAGAACCAGACATGCTCCTGGTAGGCATAGGTGCAGCAGCGGAAACAGGAGCAGCCATAACTTGCGGGACACTTTGGTCCCAATGTGCAGTGCAAGTCAGCAAGGTTTACAGGGCTAGTGCAAATTGATCCAAGCGGTGATCCTGTTCATCCATCCTGGAAATGATGGCAGGTAAAGGTGGATTATTAGCACCATCAGGATTCATGGCCTTTGCGTAATGTCAGGGTGCCAGGAATCAGACTGAGACAAGAAGTGCAAAAAGAATCACACCTTTATTAATAGCAAAAAATAATAAAAAGTCCACAAGTCAAATAACAAGCCAGGAGTCAAAACCAGAGCTGGTAGTCAGACGAGCCGAGTCAGGAGCCAAAGCGAATAGTCAGATGAGCCGGAATCAGGACAAAGGAAAACAGCAGAAGTCAGGAACAAGCCAGGGATCAGGAACCAAGGAAGGACGACAGGCAGCCAGGATAAAAACACAGGAGCTCTCACAAACAGGTCTGAGACAACGCAAAGGCAAAGCATACTGAACAGAAGCCCTTTAAATAATAAGTGATGACATCACAATTCTGAGACTGCATCCTGTCTCACATGGATGATGCACAACAGTCTGGCCATAAAAGGAAGTGCAGGCAATGAGCAGCATCCCCCACAATGCACCAAGTCAGGAAGAGAGGTGAGAGTAAAATGGCTGCCAGCAGCACATGGCAACACAACAGGGAAAAAACCCTGACACCGACATAGCAAGCGATACAAAACCACTGACATGAGGGAAAAGGGGCGTGTTGTCCTTACGCGTTTAGTGCCGTGCAGCACTTAAGTCATAGGAATTCTATGACTAAGTGCTGCACAGCACGAAATGCGTAAGGACAGACACCCTTTTTCCTCATGTCAGTGTGTTTGTATCGCTTGCTATGTCGGCATAAGTTCAGTTTTTTTCTTATCTGGATACCGAGTGTGCTGCCTTTTTGTTTGGTGAACAACTCCTATGAGCACTGCCGGATTAAAATGATTGCTTAAAAACTATTGCATTAAAAAGTTATAAAGGGCAAAGTTATGAGATCTGAAGTGTCAGAAAAACAAAACGGCAGAATGTGCTTGTACATAGGGATTCATAGGAACATATGTATAGTGATATTTATTTATGTATACTATATAATATATATGTATATATTATATATATATATATATATGTATTTCTATACATATGTATTTATGTGTATATATGAATTTACATACATATATACACATATAAATACAGATATACATAGGTATAGACATACATATATCGCAATGGAATCCTGTGCTCGGGTTAGAGCAATCTGGCGGCAGTGAAATTTTGAGTTCAAAACAACGCTCCTCTAAAGTCTATGGCCTCTAGTTATCAACGTGTCTACTTACCTGCCATCGCCGGCCCCAATACGCCCGCCTAAGCTCGCCCTACCATTGCCACCGCGGACCTGAATACGCTCTCCAAAGTTATCAATAAGCTGTCAAAAAGCCGCGCACCAAGTACGGGGCGATGAGCAGCGGATTGTGATAGTTATCACTCATCCGATCTCGCTCCTCTTCGGCTTTTTGACAGCTTTATTGACAAGCTGTCACTAAGCACCCACACTAAACTACACTGCTCTACTCCCTATACTGGCGCCCCCGGAGCTCCCGCAACTAAATAAAGTTATTAACCCTAAACCGCCGCTCCCAGACACCGCCGCAACTATAATAAATGCATTAACCCCTAAACCGCCGCTCCCGGAGCCCACCGCCACCTCATATATACCTGTACACCCCCTATCCTGCCCCCCCTACTACCACCACCACTTATAATAAATTTATAACCCCTATATCCTGCCTATCCCGGACCCTGCCGCAACTAATAAATTGTCTATAACCCCTAAACGCGCTCCCGGACCCCCGCCCCGCACCTATATTAAACTTATTAACCCCCTAATCTGCCCCCCCATACACCGTCGCCACCTATAATAAATGTATTAACCCCTATCCTGATCGGAACAGCCAATAGAATGCAAGTTCAATCTGATTGGCTGATTGGATCAGCCTAAACCTAAGTCTAACCCTAAACCACCCCCTAACTTAAATATTAATTAAATACATCTAAATATTATAACTCTTATTAACTAAATTAATCCTATCGGAACAGCCAATAGAATGCGAGCTCAATCTGATTGGCTGATTGGATCAGCCAATCGGATTGAACTTCAATCTGATTGGCTGATTCAATCAGCCAATCAGATTTTTCCTACCTTAATTCCGATTGGCTGATAGAATCCTATCAGCCAATCGGAATTCGAGGGACGCCATCTTGGATGACGTCACTTAAAGGAACCGTCATTCGTCGTTAGTCCGTCGGTAGAAGAGGATGCTCCGCGTCGGCTCGTCTGAAGATGGCTCAGCTCCGCTCCGGATGGATGAAGATTGAAGACGCCGCCTGATGATGACTTCAATCGGATGGAAGACTTCTTCAGCGCCCCTTGGATGAGGACTTCAATCGGATGGAAGACTTCTTCAGCGCCCCTTGGATGAAGACTTCAATCGGATGGAAGACTTCTTCAGCGCCCCTTGGATGAAGACTTCAGCTGCTGTGGATGTCCTCTTCTGTTCCATCTGTGGTCGGCTGGTTGAAGACGGCTAAAGGTAGGATGATCTTCAGGGGGGTAGTGTTAGGTTTATTTAAGGGGGGTTTGGGGTGAGAGTAGGGGTGTGTGGGTGGTGGGTTTTAATGTTGGGGGGGGTTGTATTTTTATTTTACAGGCAAAAGAGCTGTTTTCTTTGGGGCATGCCCCGCAAAAGGCCCTTTTAAGGGCTGGTAAGGTAATAGAGCTGTTAACTTTTTAATGTAGAATAGGGTAGGGCATTTTTTTATTTTGGGGGGCTTTGTTATTTTATTAGGGGGCTTAGATTAGGTGTAAGTAGCTTAAAATTGTTGTAATATTTTTGAAATGTTTGTAACTTATTTTTTTTTATTTTTGTAACTTAGTTTATTTAATTGTATTTAATTGTAGTTGTTTGTAGGTAATTTATTTAATTAATTTAATGATAGTGTAGTGTTAGGTGTAATTGTAACTTAGGTTAGGATTTATTTTACAGGTAAATTTCTCTTTATTTTAACTAGGTAGCTATTAAATAGTTAATAACTATTTAATAGCTATTGTACCTAGTTAAAATAAATTGAAAGTTGCCTGTAAAATAAAAATAAATCCTAAGATAGCTACAATATAATTATTATTTATATTGTAGAATCAAACACAAGGAAAGAGGCGCCGTATGTGTGAATCTGAAACAGCCAACATCAGATAGAAAACATGTGCAGGGTACTCACAATATGAAAAGGCACTCCAATGTGCCAATAGGAGCAGGCTGGTATTCACAGCAAACCAGCTGGCTGAACAGGCAATCCAGGATAACCAAAGTGAGAGACTCAGAATCTGGATCCCACGATATGGAGACAGGAGATTCTGTAGCGGCACTCAATTGTGCCAGTGGAAGCAGGCTGGTTTTCTCAGCAAACCAGCTGGCTGTATAAGGAGTAAAGCAGGAGCCTCCGCAGTCCTCCGGATAAAACAGGTAGCTCAGAAATAATCAATTTGGGATGAGGATATATGATTTAAAAAAGGTTTAATAAAGAATAAAAACAATTAAAAATACATATATCACTCATGTGCAGTATATAAGTGACATGCAACGCGTTTCTCGGAATCAACCGTTTCCTCAGGCATGAATTCTAACTCTACACACATCTTATAAATACCTGAGCTACTGTACTGCCCCACCCTTCAATTAAACCAGACCAATCACAGAAGCCCTTTGTTTAATTACCCATTAGTTGGTACACCTGCATACTTCTCATCCCCTGCCTTAATGTGCTGTATGGACTGGTGCAAGTGTTATATACAATGGGGGGAAAGGAAAAAAATTGCCAGCTGCTTATTTTTCATATATATATGTATGTATATATATTATGATCTAACTAGCCCATCAAAAGATCATAATATCTTAGCTAAGGGTTTAGTGATAATATTCGTAATGCGTATGTGCTCACCACATAGTATATGTGGCCCAGCTCCAAATTGCCTATTTGATCTGTTGTCAACCTCATAGAATAAACAAATCTATATAAATGTTCATACCTGTCTGCTTATGTGTGATGTGATGCGTGACTGGTACATAATTATACTGAATACCATATTGCTCTATTAAAGACCTCAATATTTCTCTGTGAGTTCTCCTACAAAACGCCTTATTCACAAAATTTATTGTTAATCGGGATACCGAGACCAAGATCCTAAAAGGTAAACAATTCTCTGTGATTTTTTGGCGTCTGACGTAAACGCCAGTGATAGGTTGACAAACGCCAGCCTCCAGACCAATCCCGAGTGCTGACCGCTGCATGCCCCTACTCGAGTGTGTCAGCAGATCGTAGGCTCACAAATATGGTAAATTGTACCCCCGGTGCCAGCCGCCCACTACAATTATTGTCGGCGTTAGTGAAGAGTACCGATCAATCTTAGAGTTACTTCTCGAGTCTCAGGTCTGTCAACTGAGGTACCCCGCCCCCTTACTACGTCACGGGGGCTGTCAACATAAATTCTGTGGGCACTCACATAAATAAATGCATTCGTTTCTATGGCTACATATTTGTAATCCCAAATAGCTGCTCCTATAGGTTAAACTCTGGTACCAGTAAGTATCCAATTGGTGACACTAGATCATACGGCATATATCGATAGTATGCGACCAGCCCCTAAAATCCCCACTATATACATTCCTAAGTGTACTCTGTCTAATACCATAGTACATAACACCAAGATAATGAAGGGAATATTAAATAACCGAGATATATCTATTCTCGGCTCACCAGTATTTATAATAATAAGTATTAGTGTTAGCCTGTTTAAGTCAAAAAAAGCTGACTGTCTGTTTCGAAAGCACCATTTATTATCATTATAGCTAAGGTACTATATGCGGAAAAGTGCTTGCCTATTTGTGACCCTTACTTCATAATATGTCTTATTAACTCTTTCTGTTCAACACTAGTCACCCTAACAGTATCACCAATAAATGTGGGGGCCACTACTAGATATAGAGATGAGCTGGTCAATACTTTTACCAGAATGATCAACACATTGTGATCCTAAGATCATTAGTATGTACAACATCTTACCACTCACTTCAAATCCAACTACTGCTAATCCTATCAGTGCCAATAATTCGACTAAAACTGAACGGATCATTCATCCCTACCAATAGTTAACATGAGGTATAAAACCGAGTGATATAAATGAACAAATATTATATCTAACCTTAAACACCATGAGAGGCTCCATGATCATATCAGACCTAACTGGTCCTCATAATAAAAATATAACTAATAATAAAGTGAAATCTAACAATCATCAACCATTACAGTGATATTGATATCTCTTATTAATACATCATAATTAAATTAATCAAAAGTGATCTATAAAACAATATCTAAAAATAAAAAAAAGTGTGTTGAGATAAATGTATAATGTTATTAATCATAAAAATGATAGTGCAGTGATACCTAACAATAAGTGTATAGAGATGTGTGTATAATGTGATAAATCCTAAAAATAATAATAATGAAGTGATACCTAACAATCATCCACCATTATAGTGATATTAATATCTCCTATTGATACATAATAGTTAAATTTCATCAGAGGTGATCTATATACTAATATCTAAATACAAGAAGTGTATTGAGTTCTGTGTATAATGTAATAAATCATAATGGTGACCTACATGCTAATAACTATAATAATCTAGCTACATAAACTAATATAATATGTGAAATTAAATGTGTATGGAGAAGTAGGCAGATGTCCACATAGGATTAAACTCCGGTTCACAATAATGTGCATATAATCATACAAAGCTAGCGGTATCTATTACTTCATTGAGACCTAATGGAAACAATGTTTTGAACTTATAGATCCAATAGGTCCTCTCTTTGTCTGAGTCTTGAGAACCTGTTATAAGTACGGCTAGGTGGGATACTTTCTAATGGAGTAATACTAAATCTGCATCTCCCTGCAGTGTGTTCCTGGCAAACATGCCTAGGTACACTATGTTTCATAGATTTGTTTTTAATATTTCTAAGGTGTTCACTCCACCTGGTTCTTATTTTTCTACAGGTTCTCCCAATATATTGGACCCCACATTCGCAGGTGAGAACATATATCACATATGATGAATCACAAGTTATTCTCGAGGTTATCTGATGTTGTTCTCCCGTTGTGTGAGATTTCAACCTTGGAAGCTTTATGGGTGATATAATCACACATAAAACAGCGGGTCTTGCCACACCTAAAACTGCCTTTCAGTTGATGTCTAGTGGTCATCATTACGGGTTTCTTTAAGGTGTTTTTCTGTGTTGTACCTTTCGATAACATGACCACTTTACTGGGGGCTAATTTTTGTTTTAAGGTAGATGCCCTTCGATATACCACTTTAGGCCGTCCAGGTAATGTTTTTTTCAAAATGGGGTCTCTCATAAGAAGTGGCCAATGTTTTTCTAGGGTTTTTCTTATAGCTTTATAGTTAGAGTTATATTGGGTCACAAATAGAGGGATCTCCTTGTATAAGTTCTCTTGTTTTTTCTCATCGTTGTTATTTATTGACATAAGTAAATTTGTACGATTGAGTTCCCTGGCCCTTTTATAGCTGTTAGTTACCAGTTGTAATGGGTAGCCTTTCTCTAAAAATCTTGACTTAAGTGTTTGTGATTGTTCGTCATACTTGTCTATAGAGGAGCAATTACGTCTTATTCTACAAAACTGACTGAAAGGGATATTTTTCTTCCAATTTAGTAAATGATTGCTCCCAAAGTGTAAGAAATTATTGCAATCAACTTGTTTAAAGTAGGTTGCAGTACAAATATTACCATCAATATCCCAAGTGAGACTTAGATCCAAAAATTCTATTGTAGATTGCTGAATGTTGGAAGTAAAACCAATGCCCATATTGTTACTGTTAAGATGCAATACAAATTCTTTTGCCTCAGTTAAGGAACCATCAAAGATAAACAAGAGATCATCTATGTAACGGCCATAGAACACCAGATTGCCCCACCAGTTCGATTCATAAATATACAACTTTTCGAAATGGCCCATGAAGAGATTGGCAAAGCTTGGGCAAATCTGGTGCCCATGGCCGTACCTTTGATCTGCAAATAAAATTCATCTTGAAACTGAAAATAATTATGATGTAAAATATAATCAATCAGTGTAAGTAAATATTCCTTTTGTGTTTTGGGCATATAGATGTCTCCCTCAAGGTATAGACTAGTGGTGAATAAACCTATCTCATGCGTGATGTTTGAGTATAGAGATCCTACATCGCAAGATACCCATAGGATGTTGGTATTCTTATTCAATTTAATCCGTGATAGCTTATCCAGTAGATCTTTGGTGTCTTTGATGTAGGATGGGAGATTGCACACATATCTCTGGAGATAAAAATCTACATATTCCGACAGTTTGTCAGTCAGACTATTAATGCCGGCAATAATTGGTCTACCGGAGGTACTTTTTCATCCTTATGTAATTTTGGGAGATGGTAATAAAAGGGTATATCAGGGTGATTTGGCATCAAATATCGTTTTTCTTTTTTGTTTAGAATACCAGATGTATGACCATAATCCAATATTTTCCCCAGTTTTTTGGAAAAATCCAAAGTTGGGTCGGCTGTCGGGGGGTGGGATTGTTCTACAAGACCTTTGTGATTACCTTAAGGAAGCTAAACGCATCCTTTTGGATCAAGAATACTATAGAAAATTGACAGCCGACCCAACTTTGGATTTTTCCAAAAAACTGGGGAAAATATTGGATTATGGTCATACATCTGGTATTCTAAACAAAAAAGAAAAACGATATTTGATGCCAAATCACCCTGATATACCCTTTTATTACCATCTCCCAAAATTACATAAGGATGAAAAAGTACCTCCGGGTAGACCAATTATTGCCGGCATTAATAGTCTGACTGACAAACTGTCGGAATATGTAGATTTTTATCTCCAGAGATATGTGTGCAATCTCCCATCCTACATCAAAGACACCAAAGATCTACTGGATAAGCTATCACGGATTAAATTGAATAAGAATACCAACATCCTATGGGTATCTTGCGATGTAGGATCTCTATACTCAAACATCACGCATGAGATAGGTTTATTCACCACTAGTCTATACCTTGAGGGAGACATCTATATGCCCAAAACACAAAAGGAATATTTACTTACACTGATTGATTATATTTTACATCATAATTATTTTCAGTTTCAAGATGAATTTTATTTGCAGATCAAAGGTACGGCCATGGGCACCAGATTTGCCCCAAGCTTTGCCAATCTCTTCATGGGCCATTTCGAAAAGTTGTATATTTATGAATCGAACTGGTGGGGCAATCTGGTGTTCTATGGCCGTTACATAGATGATCTCTTGTTTATCTTTGATGGTTCCTTAACTGAGGCAAAAGAATTTGTATTGCATCTTAACAGTAACAATATGGGCATTGGTTTTACTTCCAACATTCAGCAATCTACAATAGAATTTTTGGATCTAAGTCTCACTTGGGATATTGATGGTAATATTTGTACTGCAACCTACTTTAAACAAGTTGATTGCAATAATTTCTTACACTTTGGGAGCAATCATTTACTAAATTGGAAGAAAAATATCCCTTTCAGTCAGTTTTGTAGAATAAGACGTAATTGCTCCTCTATAGACAAGTATGACGAACAATCACAAACACTTAAGTCAAGATTTTTAGAGAAAGGCTACCCATTACAACTGGTAACTAACAGCTATAAAAGGGCCAGGGAACTCAATCGTACAAATTTACTTATGTCATAAATAACAACGATGAGAAAAAACAAGAGAACTCATACAAGGAGATCCCTCTATTTGTGACCCAATATAACTCTAACTATAAAGCTATAAGAAAAACCCTAGAAAAACATTGGCCACTTCTTATGAGAGACCCCATTTTGAAAAAAACATTACCTGGACGGCCTAAAGTGGTATATCGAAGGGCATCTACCTTAAAACAAAAATTAGCCCCCAGTAAAGTGGTCATGTTATCGAAAGGTACAACACAGAAAAACACCTTAAAGAAACCCGTAATGATGACCACTAGACATCAACTGAAAGGCAGTTTTAGGTGTGGCAAGACCCGCTGTTTTATGTGTGATTATATCACCCATAAAGCTTCCAAGGTGAAATCTCACACAACGGGAGAACAACATCAGATAACCTCGAGAATAACTTGTGATTCATCATATGTGATATATGTTCTCACCTGCGAATGTGGGGTCCAATATATTGGGAGAACCTGTAGAAAAATAAGAACCAGGTGGAGTGAACACCTTAGAAATATTAAAAACAAATCTATGAAACATAGTGTACCTAGGCATGTTTGCCAGGAACACACTGCAGGGAGATGCAGATTTAGTATTACTCCATTAGAAAGTATCCCACCTAGCCGTACTTATAACAGGTTCTCAAGACTCAGACAAAGAGAGACCTATTGGATCTATAAGTTCAAAACATTGTTTCCATTAGGTCTCAATGAAGTAATAGATACCGCTAGCTTTGTATGATTATATGCACATTATTGTGAACCGGAGTTTAATCCTATGTGGACATCTGCCTACTTCTCCATACACATTTAATTTCACATATTATATTAGTTTATGTAGCTAGATTATTATAGTTATTAGCATGTAGGTCACCATTATGATTTATTACATTATACACAGAACTCAATACACTTCTTGTATTTAGATATTAGTATATAGATCACCTCTGATGAAAATTTAACTATTATGTATCAATAGGAGATATTAATATCACTATAATGGTGGATGATTGTTAGGTATCACTTCATTATTATTATTTTTAGGATTTATCACATTATACACACATCTCTATACACTTATTGTTAGGTATCACTGCACTATCATTTTTATGATTAATAACATTATACATTTATCTCAACACACTTTTTTTTATTTTTAGATATTGTTTTATAGATCACTTTTGATTAATTTAATTATGATGTATTAATAAGAGATATCAATATCACTGTAATGGTTGATGATTGTTAGATTTCACTTTATTATTAGTTATATTTTTATTATGAGGACCAGTTAGGTCTGATATGATCATGGAGCCTCTCATGGTGTTTAAGGTTAGATATAATATTTGTTCATTTATATCACTCGGTTTTATACCTCATGTTAACTATTGGTACGGATGAATGATCCGTTCAGTTTTAGTCGAATTATTGGCACTGATAGGATTAGCAGTAGTTGGATTTGAAGTGAGTGGTAAGATGTTGTACATACTAATGATCTTAGGATCACAATGTGTTGATCATTCTGGTAAAAGTATTGACCAGCTCATCTCTATATCTAGTAGTGGCCCCCACATTTATTGGTGATACTGTTAGGGTGACTAGTGTTGAACAGAAAGAGTTAATAAGACATATTATGAAGTAAGGGTCACAAATAGGCAAGCACTTTTCCGCATATAGTACCTTAGCTATAATGATAATAAATGGTGCTTTCGAAACAGACAGTCAGCTTTTTTTGACTTAAACAGGCTAACACTAATACTTATTATTATAAATACTGGTGAGCCGAGAATAGATATATCTCGGTTATTTAATATTCCCTTCATTATCTTGGTGTTTATGTACTATGGTATTAGACAGAGGTACACTTAGGAATGTATATAGTGGGGATTTTAGGGGCTGGTCGCATACTATCGATATATGCCGTATGATCTAGTGTCACCAATTGGATACTTACTGGTACCAGAGTTTAACCTATAGGAGCAGCTATTTGGGATTACAAATATGTAGCCATAGAAACGAATGCATTTATTTATGTGAGTGCCCACAGAATTTATGTTGACAGCCCCGTGACGTAGTAAGGGGGCGGGTACCTCAGTTGACAGACCTGAGACTCGAGAAGTAACTCTAAGATTGATCGGTACTCTTCACTAACGCCGACAATAATTGTAGTGGGCGGCTGGCACCGGGGGTACAATTTACCATATTTGTGAGCCTACGATCTGCTGACACACTCGAGTAGGGGCATGCAGCGGTCAGCACTCGGGATTGGTCTGGAGGCTGGCGTTTGTCAACCTATCACTGGCGTTTACGTCAGACGCCAAAAAATCACAGAGAATTGTTTACCTTTTAGGATCTTGGTCTCGGTATCCCGATTAACAATAAATTTTGTGAATAAGGCGTTTTGTTAGGAGAACTCACAGAGAAATATTGAGGTCTTAATAGAGCAATATGGTATTCAGTATAATTATGTACCAGTCACGCATCACATCACACATAAGCAGACAGGTATGAACATTTATATAGATTTGTTTATTCTATGAGGTTGACAACAGATCAAATAGGCAATTTGGAGCTGGCCACATATACTATGTGGTGAGCACATACGCATTACGAATATTATCACTAAACCCTTAGCTAAGATATTATGATCTTTGATGGGCTAGTTAGATCATAATAATATATACATACATATATATATGAAAATAAGCAGCTGGCAATTTTTTTCCTTTCCCCCCCATTGTATATAACACTTGCACCAGTCCATCAAGCACATTAAGGCAGGGATGAGAAGTATGCAGGTGTACCAACTAATGGGTAATTAAACAAAGGGCTTCTGTGATTGGTCTGGTTTAATTTGAAGGGTGGGGCAGTACAGGTAGCTCAGGTATTTATAAGATGTGTGTAGAGTTAGAATTCATGCCTGAGGAAACGGTTGATTCCGAGAAACGCGTTGCATGTCACTTATATACTGCACATGAGTGATATATGTATTTTTAAATTGTTTTTATTCTTATTAAACCTTTTTTAAATCATATATCCTCATCCCAAATTGATTATTTCTGAGCTACCTGTTTTATCCGGAGGACTGCGGAGGCTCCTGCTTTACTCCTTATACAGCCAGCTGGTTTGCTGAGAAAACCAGCCTGCTTCCACTGGCACAATTGAGTGCCGCTACAGAATCTCCTGTCTCCATATCGTGGGATCCAGATTCTGAGTCTCTCACTTTGGTTATCCTGGATTGCCTGTCAGCCAGCTGGTTTGCTGTGAATACCAGCCTGCTCCTATTGGCACATTGGAGTGCCTTTTCATATTGTGAGTACCCTGCACATGTTTTCTATCTGATGTTGGCTGTTTCAGATTCACACATACGGCGCCTCTTTCCTTGTGTTTGATTCTAGATATATTAACCTTTGGAGGGTGAAGATCGAGTGCTGCCTCTGGTTTTGAGAAGACGGATATTTCTACCTTATTTGAGCACCTAGGACTTTGATCTTGTCTTTCATCCAGGACCTAGGACTCTGGTATCTAGTAGTGTGCATACACACACCAATACCATATTTTGTCATATTTGTTATCTGTGTATTGATGGTTTGAAACATATATTTCTTGGTAGCGCCCCCTATTGGGTTTTTCCCTTTGTTTATTTATATTGTAGCTATATTAGGGTTTATTTTAAAGGTAAGTATTTAGTTTTAAATATGATTAATTTAGTTAATAAGAGTTATAATATTTAGATGCATTTAATTAATATTTAAGTTAGGGGGGTGTTAGGGTTAGACTTAGGTTTAGGGGTTAATAATTTTATTATAGTGGCGGCGGTGTAGGGGGGGCAGGATAGGGGTTAATAAATGTATTATAGGTGGCGGCGGTGTATGGGGGGCAGGATAGGGGTTAATAAATGTTTTATAGGTGGCGGCGGTGTAGGGGGGGGCAGGATAGGGGTTAATAAATTTATTATAGTGGCAGCGGGGTCCGGGAGCGGCGGTTTAGGGGTAACATATTTATTATAGTGGCGGCGGGGTCCGGGAGCGGCGGTTTAGGGGTTAATCAGTTTATTAGAGTGTCGGTGGGCTCCGGGAGCGGCGGTTTAGGGGGTAATAACTTTATTTAGTTGCGGCGGTGTAGGGGGGGACAGATTAGGGGTGTTTAGACTCGGGGTACATGTTAGGGTGTTAGCTGTAGACAGCTCCCATAGGAATCAATGGGATGTCGGGCAGCAGCGAACATGAACTTTCGCTATGGTCAGACTCCCATTGATTCCTATGGGATCCGCCGCCTCCAGGGCGGCGGATTGAAAACCAGGTACGCTGGGCCGGAAAAGTGCCGAGCGTACCTGCTAGTTTTTTGATAACTAGCAAAAGTAGTCAGATTGTGCCGAACTTGTGTGCGGAACATCTGGAGTGACGTAAGAATCGATCTGTGTCGGACTGAGTCTGGCGGATCAAAGCTTACGTCACTAAATTCTACTTTTGCCGGTGTGTAGGGCTTGATAACTTAGGCGAATCAGCCTCGCCACAAATACGCTGCAGAATTCCAGCGTATTTGAGGTTGACGGCTTGATAACTAGAGGCCTATGGGTGATTGAGAAAATGACTAAAAAACTTAAAATGTCACAATTGATGCTTAACTTGATGATTTAATTTTGTAAGCAAAGGATGAAATTATATTTGGTAGTTAAGCACACAAACTCTTGATAAAGTCCCAGTGAGTAGGGATGAAACGCATAGAGGTTTTTTGGTGCGGATCACGAGTAACGGTGTTCTGGATAGTGGCACACCTGTTAGCGGTTAGAACGCGAGGGGAATTGGCTGCCATAGATCAGGATTCTATCTGGGAGATATAACACTCTTTGAGCCTGTACCTGATAGATGTTATCGAGCTTTGTCATTTTAAATTGAGTAAGTGTATTTGGACTAGTGTCGTCCTTAATAAAGAGTATATGTACTTTGAATCCCGGGTCGCCCTGTGTTTTCTTCTGTTTTAGATGTTATTGTGTAGCATCTGCTGATTTTCTTCAACTCCAAGATGCACATGCTCCAGGCGTTGAACCTGAAGTTTAGCCAGGAGGTGATTGGTAGATCTGCTCTGTGCTCTGCACCCCTTTATATACACATGCTGCAGCCATTTTTAATATACTCTGCTTTGCATCGTTTATGTTTGAGTTACTTGTCCCGTTAACAAGGGAATGTAGCGGTCTTTCCATCCCTTAGTGCACTGAGTTATGAAATTTAGTCATGTACGTTCTGTGGTCAGGGTATGTATAAAAAGCAGACAACTACACAGGGATGACATCACAGACCTAAACACATCAATAGACTCATAGGGGCCGATTTATTATCGGCCGTTTTGTGCCTAATTGCCCTATTTTCGGGCGAGCCTTCAGGACGGAAACAGGAGTTAAGAAGCAGTGGTCTCAAGACCGCTGCTCCTTAACTAGTCAGCCACCTCTGAGGCTGTGGACATCAATCCGCCCGATCGTATACGATTGTGCAGGGGGCGGAATTGAACAAGCAGTGTACGCTATCGGCATTCAGCGATGTTGGGCGGACATGGTCGCTACAGTGTATTATAGCCACTAGATAGAAGAACTCTAGCTCTTCCCATTTAAAGGGACATTCCAGCCAAAATTGGAATGCACTTGGTTTTTTTTCAGTGTTCTTGCAATATACTTGTATTAGCAAAAATGCTGCTAGTCAAAGCTTTAGCTGTGTTGAGTGTACTGA
The DNA here is from genome assembly GCF_027579735.1 of Bombina bombina. NCBI lineage: Eukaryota > Metazoa > Chordata > Amphibia > Anura > Bombinatoridae > Bombina > Bombina bombina. The sequence goes on from NC_069505.1 coordinate 384,603,615, forward strand.
AGTATGCTCCGTACATTTTAATCACAGCATTTGCTCAGAAAGCCTAAGGTCCTTGTATCATCTGGTAATGACTCAGTTTGTTAATTGCTGACATGATACAAGCCCCACTGGCACTCTGGGCAGCTGTAGTATTTAAAATCCTGGTGCACAGAGAATATCTAGCTATGCTTCACATGCACATGGAGAGGAAAATGCTAACACTAAAACAGTGATAGCTTTTACTAGAAGCATTTTTACCAATGTATGTATATTGTAAATATATTCTATTCAAAGATGTAATTCATCTATGTGCATTTACATTTTGAACGGAATGTCCTTTTAAATGTATTTGAAATGTTTGATTTAGTTAGCTATGTGTTTTTACATTCCCTTCATCACCTACAAGTGAGCAGCCACCTTAGTCATGTTTATATAACAGCATGTCACATCTCAACGGATGACTCATCAAGTCTGTAGTTAGGGCTGCTCTCCAGGATTCACAAGTGTTTTATCATTAAACTTCTGGTCTTAATCAGCTTGCACGAAAACAGCTCTGTATCAAATGCCTTGTGTTTTATGCACATTGTCTAGTTCTTTAAAATAGAGTACAAACTAATTCACAGATGTCCTAAAAATAAAAATATCCCCAATCTGCATTACTAACTTGCTTAAAGGGACACTAAACCCCAATTTATTTATTTCATGATTCAGATAGAACAGTCATTTTAAGCAACTTTCTAATTTACTCCTATTATCAATTTTTCTTTATTCTCTTGGTATCTTTATTTAAAAAGCAAGAATATAAAGCTTAGGAGCCTGCCTATTTTAGGTTCAGCAGCATAGATAGTGCTTTGCTGATTGGTGGTTACATTTAGCCACCACTAAGCAAGTATAACCAAGGTTCTAAACCAAACGTTGGGCTGGCTCCTAAGCTTTATATTCTTGCTTCAAGTGAACGAAGAAAAATTGATAATCAGAGTAAATTAGAAAGTTGCTTCAAATTGCTGCTCTATCTGAATTATTAATGGAAACAAATTGGGTTTAGTATCCCTTTAATTGTGATGCCAAGCTCTGCTACCCAGCATTTACAATAATTACCAGTTATTTGCTTTTACCTCTCATGAAGCTGTAGGCCTCCCAGCATGACCAAGGCCATGCTGCACTTACCGCAGGTCTGCTGGGGCTGCACTGCTGGTGTGGTTGCTGCCAGGTGGTACGCTGTCTTTATGGGATCCAATGCTTTCAGAGCTGGGCTAAGTGATGATGGCTTAGCACGTCCAGCTTTGTGGATGTTCTGATGTGCTCCTTGTCTTCTGCTGTGGATGGTATGTGCACTGTTTTAGTGCTTTGTTATTACCTGGCTACCTTAAGTGACCCTGGCCTTGTTCCTGGCTCCAAGCCTGAATCGGAAGCATTAAAAAGTAATCTCAGACTCCAATTCAGTGCTTGTTAATTTGCATGGACACTTAAACATTCTTGTTCCTGGTCTGCTATCCTGGACCTGGAAACATTTTGGGCTACTCTATCCGTCTGATCCTTTTACTAAGATCTGTTTTCTAAGGACTGAATTACTAATAACTGAACCCTGGAACTGTGCTCTAACCCCACTAGAGTCTAACCCACTGTTTTGATGCTTGGTTTTGGACTGCTCTTCTTGCTTTGACCACTGGTTTGTTTTCAGAATACTCTGCAGTTTCCTAGACTTCTGCTGCTGTCTGCATTATTGGCTCCGGACTACAAATCATACCATTTTATACCTTTAGAAACCTCACAGGAGGCAAAGACTCCCACGTCCCTCAGGGCAAAGATTAATAGAAGGAGAATCACTCCTAACCAGTTTAACTCAAGGCAGTCAGTTCTCAGGGCCTCCCAGCACATTCCACTGACCATGTGGGGTTATGTAATCAGGGCAGAGACTGTAGACAGTCAACACATGACCAAACCTCTTTGGGTAGGGAGCAGCTCTTTCATGTAACAGCTCATCATTTTACATTGTACAAGCGACATGGGCCCTGGTAACCTAGTACCTTTATGTCATGATGCATTAATCACTGTGACAATATCAAGAGTACACCTACAAATTTAACACTTTACATTTTTACAAACACATTTAAAGTGTTAAAAATGTAACAAAATTCTGCAACGTAAACATTAAGAGGAGACATCAAACACACTAGACAGGTGTCAATAATACTTATTTATTTTTTTGGATGAAGATTGTTCATTTCCATTGAATAACTTGTTTTTGGTTCCACAATGGTCTTTGAAAATCTAGTGAAAAATTTATTATTTGTGTGTTCCTAAATAAGGGTATAAAAAAATCAAGATGTTTCAGAATCATATATATATATATATATATATATATATATATATATATATATATATATATATATATATATATATATATATATCAGAGTTTGGTCTACTTTGTTCAAAGACAAGCAATTTGCTTGGAACCAAATACAGATGATAAGAATAGCAGCAGATAGCCAAGTTGAAAATCAGACCTCCCAATTGTCACTATTTGAGAGGGAAAGTCCCTGATTCTAAGCTCTGTCCCACTGTCACTCTGATACAGTCATATGTCCCTATTTGCAGAATTTCCCTAAGCTCCACAGTCTGCCCAAATACACCTACAAAAAACCCAGACACAATCACCGACTGACCAGAAGCCCATAATCCCACCAACTATCCATCCATGACCCGCCCCTTCCTACATAGCCCTACCGACAATACGGTAACAGCCCCCTTCAACCTCCTGAGTCACTAATGCCTAGCCACAAATGTTGGGAGGTATGGAAAATGATCATAGTAGATCCAAAGAAGATACGCTCAATCACCAAAGTTCAATAAGTAAAACTTCACATTTATTTGGTAATCCATAGTAAAAATCAGGAGATACATACAACAAGGAGGAAGAAGGTTGTGTGAACAGCACAGCTTACGCGTTTCTGAGAAGTGCCGTAGTCATAGCCATGTGCTCTATCACACCTGTCACATTTATTTGGTAATCCGTAGTAAAAATCAGGAGATACATACAACAAGGAGGAAGAAGGCTGTGTGAACAGCACAGCTTACGCGTTTCTGCGAAGTGCCGTAGTCATAGCCATGTGCTCCATCACACCTGTCACATTTATTTGGTAATCCGTAGTAAAAATCAGGAGATACATACAAAAAAGGAGGAAGAAGGTTGTGTGAACAGCACAGCTTACGCGTTTCTGCGAAGTGCCGTAGTCATAGCCATGTGCTCTATCACACCTGTCACATTTATTTGGTAATCCGTAGTAAAAATCAGGAGATACATACAACAAGGAGGAAGAAGGTTGTGTGAACAGCACAGCTTACGCGTTTCTGAGAAGTGCCATAGTCATAGCCATGTGCTCTATCACACCTCTTACAGGTTATAAGAAGGGAGTTTTCACCTCATTGGATAAAACATCATTAAAAAAAACAACCTACACCTTGAGGGACATACATGTTTATATTTGTTGAGGTCATAACACTATTTTCTCTGCACTGACACAAATGATGGTATCACACAGAAAATTGTAAAAAAACTGGAATCAAGGTTAATGCTTCACTCCATCAGCATAACAGCAGTGATCTAACATTGCCAATCGGCTAGATTACGAGTTTTGCGGTAAGGTAAAAAAGCAGCGTTAACAGGTCCTAACGCTGCTTTTTCACTACCGCTGCTATTACGAGTCTTGCAGGTTTAGGGGCCCCGCACAATTTTTTGGCCTTACCGCAAACCGACTTACGTAAACTTCGTAAACCCTTTTTTCTATGGGACTTCCATAGCGCCGGTTTTACGAGTCTGTCCTGGGAGGCCAAAAAGTGAGCGGTACAGCCTCTACCTCCAAGATCCGTAACGCATTCTAAAGTCTGTAGTTATGAGTTTTACACTACAACGCTGTAGCATAAAACACATAACTAAAGTGCTAAAAAGTACACTAACACCCATAAACTACCTATTAACCCCTAAACCGAGGCCCTCCCGCATCGCAAACACTATAATACAATTTTTAACCCCTAATTTGCCGCTCCGGACATCGAAGCCACTATAATAAACATATTAACCCCTAAAACGCCGCACTCCCGCCTCACAAACACTAGTTAAATAATATTAACCCCTAATCTTCCGCCCCTATCATCGTCGCCACCTACATTATATTTATTAACCCCTAATCTGCCGCCCCAACGTCGCCGCCACTATATTCAATTTATTAACCCCTAAACCTAAGTCTAACCCTAACCTTAACACCCCATAACTTAAATATAATTTAAATAAATATAAATAAAATTACTATAATTAACTAAATTATTCCTATTTAAAACTAAATACTTACCTGTAAAATAAACCATAAGCTAGCTACAATATAACTAATAGTTATATTGTATCTAGCTTAGGGTTTATTTTTATTTTACAGGCAAGTTTGTATTTATTTTAACTAGGTACAATAGTTATTAAATAGTTATTAACTATTTAATAACTACCTAGCTAAAATAAATACAAATTTACCTGTAAACTAAAACCTACCCTAAGTTACACTAACACCTAACACTACAATTAAATAAATTACCTACATTAAATACAATTAAATAAATTAAATAAAATTAGCTAAATCACACACAAAACCCCCCCACTAAATTACAGAAAATAAAAAACAAAGTACAGATCTTTAAACTAATTACACTAATTACATCTTTAAAGAGATATTCATTATGAAGAAGCCGTCGTTTGAAGAGAATGCTCCGCGTCGAATGTCTTGAAGATGGACCCGCTCCGTGCCGGAAGGATGAAGATAGAAGATGCCGTCTGGATAAAGACTTCTGCCCGTCTGGAGGACCACTTCTGCCCGTCTGGAGGACCACTTCTGCCGGCTTCGTTGAGGACATCTTGCCGCTTGGATGAAGACTTCTCCCAGTAAGTGAATCTTCAGGGGTTAGTGTTAGGATTTTTTTAAGGGTGTATTGGGTGGGTTTATTTTTTAGGTTAGGGCTTTGGGCCTGCAATAGAGCTAAATGCACTTTTAAGGGCAATGTCCATCCAAATGCCCTTTTCAGGGCAATGGGGAGCTTAGGTTTTTTAGTTAGTATTTTATTTGGGGGGTTGGTTGTGTGGGTGGTGGGTTTTACTGTTGGGGTTTGTTTGTATTTTTTTTTTACAGGTAAAAGAGCTGATTTCTTTGGGGCAATGCCCTGCAAAAGGCCCTTTTAAGGGCTATTTGTAGTTTAGTTTAGGCTGTTTTTTTTATTTTTGGGGGGGCTTTTTTATTTTGATAGGGCTATTAGATTAGGTTTAATTAGTTTAAAGATCTGTAATTTGTTTTTTATTTTCTGTAATTTAGTGTGTGTTTTTTTTTTGTGATTTAGCTAATTTAATTTAATTTATTTTATTGTATTTAATGTAGGTAATTTATTTAATTGTAGTGTAGTGTTAGGTGTTATTGTAACATAGGTTAGGTTTTATTTTACAGGTAAATTTGTATTTATTTTAGCTAGGTAGTTATTAAATAGTTAATAACTATTTAATAACTATTCTACCTAGTTAAAATAAATACAAACTAAACCCTAAGCTAGATACAATGTAACTATTAGTTATATTGTAGCTAGCTTAGGGTTTATTTTAAGGTAAGTATTTAGTTTTAAATAGGAATAATGTAGTTAATGATAGTAATTTTATTTAGATTTATTTAAATTATATTTCAATTAGGGGGTGTTAGGGTTAGGGTTAGACTTAGGTTTAGGGGTTAATAAATGTAATATAGTGTCGGCGACGTTGGGGGAGGCAGATTAGGGGTTAATAAGTGTAGGTAGGCTGTGGCAACGTTGGGGGAGGCAGATTAGGGGTAAATAAGTGTAGGTAGGTTGCGGTGACATTGGGGGCAGCAGATTAGGGGTTAATAAATATAATGTAGGTGTCGGCGATGTTGGGGGCAGCAGATTAGGGATTAATAAGTATAATGTAGGTGGCGGCGATGTCCGGAGCGGCAGATTATGGTTTAATAAGAATAATGTAGGTGGCGGCGATGTCAGGGGCGGCAGATTAGTGGTTAATAAGTGTAAGATTAGGGGTGTTTAGACTCGGGGTTCATGTTAGGGTATTAGGTGTAAACATAAAATTTGTTTCCCCATAGGAATCAATGGGGCTGCGTTACGGAGCTTTACGCTGCTTTTTTGCAGGTGTTAGACTTTTTCTCAGCCGGCTCTCCCCATTGATGTCTATGGGGAAATCGTGCACAAGCACGTACGTCCAGCTCACCGCTGACTTAAGGAGTGCGGTATGGAGCTCAATTTTGCTCTACGCTCACTTCTTGCCTGTTAACGCTGGGTTTGTAAAAATCCGTAATAACAGCGCTGCAGGTAAGTGAGCGGTGAGAAAAAATTACTCCATCCGGAGCAGAGCGGATCAACAGAGCCGACGCGGAGCCATCCTCTTCAACCGTCGACTTCCCGACGAATGAAGGTAGAATGCGAGTTCAATACAATTGGCTGATTGGATCAGCCAATCGGATTGAACTTCAATCTGATTGGCTGATTGCATCAGCCAATCAGATTTTTTTCTACCTTAATTCCGATTGGCTGATAGAATTCTATCAGCCAATCGGAATTGAAGGGACGCCATCTTGGATGACGTCCCTTAAAGGAACCTTCATTCATCGGGAAGTCGTCGGTTGAAAAGGATGGCTCCGCGTCGGCTCCTTTGAAGATGGCTCCGCTCCGGATGGATGAAGATTGAAGACGCCGCCTGGATGAACACTTCTACCGGAATAGGGTAGGGTAGGGAATTTTTTATTTTGGGGGGGGGCTTTTTTGTTTTATTAGGGGGCTTAGATTAGGTGTAATTAGTTTAAACTTCTTGTAATTCTTTTTTATTTTTTGTAATTTAGTGTTTGTTTGTTTTTGTATTATAGAACAGTTTATTTTATTTTATTTTAGTTTAGTTTAGCTAATTGTAGGTAATTTATTTAATTAGTTTAATGATAGTGTAGTGTTAGGTGTATTTGTAATATGGGTTAGGATTTATTTTACAGGTAATTTTGTACTTATTTTAACTAGGTAGCTATTAAATAGTTATCAACTATTTAATAGCTATTGTACCTAGTTAAAATAAATACAAAGTTGCCTGTAAAATAAATATAAATCCTAAAATAGCTACAATGTAATTATTAGTTATATTGTAGCTATATTAGGGTTTATTTTATAGGTAAGTATTTAGTTTTAAATAGGATTAATTTAGTTAATTTTAGGAATATTATTTTGTTTCATTTAAATTACATTTATGTTAGGGGGTGTTAGGGTTAGGGTTAGAGTTAGGTTTAGGGGTTAATAATTTTATTATAGTAGCGGCGACGGTGCGGGCGGGAGATTAGAGGTTAATAATTGTAGGTAGGTGGCGGCGATGTTAGGGAGGGCAGATTAGGGGTTAACAAAATTTATTCTAGTGTTTGCAAGGCGGGAGTGCGGCGGTTTAGGGGCTAATACATTTATTATAGTGGCGGCGATGTCCGGTCGGCAAATTAGGGGTTAATAAGTGTAGGTAGGTTGCGGCGACGTGGGGGGGACAGATTAGGGGTTAATAAATATAATATAGGGGTCGGCGGTGTTAGGGGCAGCAGATTAGGGGTTCATAGGGATAATGTAGGTTGCGGCGGTGTCCGGAGCGGCAGATTAGGGGTTAATAATATAATGCAGGTGTCAGCGATAGCGGGGGGCGGCAGATTAGGGGTTAATAAGTGTAAGATTAGGGGTGTTTAGACTCGGGGTTCATGTTAGGGTGTTAGGTGCAGACTTAGAGAGTGTTTCCCCATAGGAAACAATGGGGCTGCGTTAGGAGCTGAACGCTGCTTTTTTGCAGGTGTTAGGTTTTTTTTTCAGCCCAAACTGCCCCATTGTTTCCTATGGGGATATTGTGCACGAGCAAGTTTTTCCAGCTTACCGCTACCGTAGGCAACGCTGGTATTGAGGGTTGAAGTGGAGCTAAATTAGGCTCAACGCTCCCTTTTTTGAGCCTAACGCAGCCCCTCAGACAACTCTAAATACCAGCGTTGTTTGAAGGGTGCGTTGGGAAAAAAAACAGCGTTAGCTACGCGGGTCTTTACCGACAAAACTCTAAATCTAGGCCATAGTTTTTGTGTGCCCATGGAAAAGTGAAACTAAAAATAAAATTTTGAGGAATTTCAGTGCGTGGAAATCTAAAAGAGCTTTCTGGAGAACAGTAAATATAGGGTATCCTGCAACCTTACCTAAATCTAGCCCTGTGCCATTTTTAGGAAATATATTATTATTTGTTTGTTTAATAGCCATAAATGTGTATGTGGCACTCAAATATTGATCTGAGGCCCCCATGTGTTAGGAAGTTGGCCATTATTGCCTTATAACATAAACATAATACTGTCAGAGGCTTGAATTATCGGATTTGGATGGCTACTGAATCTTTCTGAAAAAGAGGTGGGGGGGTGGGAACCAAGCAACCATGAAGTCTATATTGCATGTAATGATATCTCTGTATTGCACTGGCACAGCTGCTACTTTATGGGCTATCAAAACTGATGTTATGGTGAAGCACTTGACTTGTGCAGAGAAGTCAACTGGTCTTTAGTTTTAACTGAAATATTTTACAAATTATAGTATCAATTAACACAAGAGGAACTCCCACCTTAGGGACTCTATTATACTGCTACAGGGGTGTTTTATACCAAAAAAAGTGACAATGACAATGCAAAAACTGGTGGGGGACCTACATTTATACTTCCTATTTACACCTTTAGATATTTTGCTATGGGTTGCGCTTGTGCTAAAAAAAATTTGTTTACTATTGATAAAAAGGTTTTAAAAGGGATATTTTAATAGCAAGGTGTTTGACTTGAAAGAGTTCCAATGTATATATACAGTATTCATGTATCAATGTGTGTATGTATACATGTCCATATATGTCTATATATGTGTATACATGTGTATGTATGTGTTTATAGGTGTAAATATGCATGTGCATCCATACATACATATAAACACACACACACTTTTTAAGCCATCCCCATGTGTTTTAAAGGAAATACTGTATTTCTCGTAGAAGAAAATGTTCTTGCTTTTTTTAAAATATATATTTCTATATCTGTATATATACAATATATATATATATATATAATATATAATATATAATATATATAATACAATATAAGATTATTATTTTTTTATAGATGTAATGAATTGGAGTTGTCGTCCAGTGAGGTGTGTACCCTACATTCTTTTCTCTCTATACATGCAGTTTCCCGTAGCATTGCTGATCCTCCATCTGGAGAGGGCCTTTTTTTCACCAGATGTTACTGCACAGTTCAGATGGCGGTGTCTGCTGTCTTTAATGCTTTACCTCGCCCTGCTAAGCGCAAGCGAAAGGTTACATATTGCACTACTTCCCAGAGTGCATTAGATAATTTATTGGATTAAACTGATAGGGTTATCCAAGGATGAAGTTCTTTCTGAGACTTCAGAGTATGAACATTCTGGGTCGGAGTCTGCTGCCTCTAAACCTCCGGCTGCGGAACCAGACTTTAGTTTTAGGAATTTGCGCTTTCTTCTAAAGGAAGTTTTTGGCGAATTCAGACGTTCCAGAGGCCAAATTGCCTGATGAACCTTTGATTCCTAAATTGGATAGAGTTTGAGGACAGGGTGGTACCTATCCTTCTCTGCTCCTGTTAGATGGCGAACATTATTAAGAATGAATGGGACAGGATTGGATTCCTTTGTCCCCTCTTCTCCTTTTAGCAAATTGTTCCCGGTCCTGGACTCTCAATGGAGTTGTGAGGTTCCGTCCCTAAAAGGGATGGTGCAATCTTCACCCTTGCTAAATGTACTACTATCCCGATTGAGGATAGCTCTTCGCTTTAAGAGCCCATGGATAATGATGGAAACTCTGTTAAGGAAGATGTTTCTACATACGGATATTTGTTTCAACCGGCGGCGGCTGTTGCTGCGGTTGCTGGAAAAACTACCTTCTGGTGTGTCTCTTTATAGGATTTGATCGGGGTGGAGGGTCCCCTCGACGTTACTAAGGAAAGATTTACGGCCTTGAGGGTTGCTAATTCTTTTATCTGTGATGCTATTAGGCAGATTATTCGCCTGAATGCTAAGGCTTCAGCTTTTTCTGTTCAGGCCCATCGGGCTCTGGCTGAAGTCATGGTCTGTGGATATGACTTCTAAGTCTAGACTTCTTTCCCTCCCCTTTAAGGAAATGATTTTGTTTGGTCCAGACCTGAACTCAATTATCTACACGGTCACAGGGGGCAAGGGTGCCCTCCTACCGCAAGAGAATATGAACTAGTCTAAGGGACAATTTTCTTTCTTTTTATTCTGATAAAGCCCATGTCAGCAGTCCTCTGCTATGCCAGAGCAAACCAAGAGCTCTTGGAAGCCGGCTCAGTCCTGGAATAAATCCAAGCAGAGTAAGAAGCCTGCAGAGTCTAAGTCGGCATGAATGGGCGGTCCCTGGTCCTCTTCTGGATCATGTAGGGGGCAGACTGTCGATCTTTTCAGTCGCTTGGCTCAGGAACCTTTCGTCATAGCTTGGGGTTACAAGATAGGTTTCAAGTCTCAGCCACCCAAGAGCAGATTCCTCCTCTTTCTCCTGTCTTCCTGACCAGAAAGGAGGGAAGCCTTTCTGGGGTGCGTACGGGATCTGTCCTCTTAGGAGTTATTGTCCCAGTGCCTATCGCAGTGAGAGGTTTGGGATACTATTCAAACCTTTTCGTGATCCCAAAGGAGTGAACTTTCCGTCCGATTCTGGACCTAAAGTGCTTAAACAAGTTTTTAAATGTCCCCTCGTTCAAGATGGAGACAATAAGGTCAATTTTCCCCTCGTTCGAGAAGGGCAGTTCATGACCACGATAGATCTAAAGTATTCTCCCTTCACACACCAGTCCTCAAGGACCACTTCCAGTTCCTGAAGTTTGCGTTCCTGACCAGCACTTCCAGTTTTTTGCACTTCCATTTGGTCTAGCTATGGCTCCAAGAAATTTTTCGAAGAGTGGACCATTCGGAATTTCTCATCTGTCTTCTTCGATCCCATGGATGGAAGATAAATCTAGAGAGAGTTCTCTTGTATCAAGTACCAGGGTAGAATTCACGGGTACTATAATAGACTCCATAGACATGAGAATATTTCTAACAGACCAGAGACTTTGCAAGCTAGCTTCAACATGTCTTGCCCTCCAGACCTCCTTAAGGCCATCTGTGGCTCGGTGTATGGAGGTGATTGGTCTTATGGTGTCCAGTATGGACATAATTTCCTTTGCCAGGTTTCACCTCAGACTGTTGCAACTGCGAATGCTGAAGCAGTGGAACGGTGATCATTCGGATCTGTCTCAACAGATTTCTCTGGACAACCGATCAAGAGAATCGCTCTCTTGGTGGTTTTGTCTGGATCACTTGTCCCGAAGGACGTCCGTCTTAAGACCATCCGGGGTGATTGTGACTACGGTTGCGAGTCTGTCAGGATGGGGAGCTGTTTGGCGTGAAAGAAAGGCACAGGGCCTATGGACTCAGGGAGAAAGCTCCCTCCCGATCTCATTTTTGATCTTTGGGCAATATACAATGCTCTGAAGGCTTTGCCTCTGCTGGGTTCATCCCAGTTTATCAGACTCCAATCAGACAATATAAACTTGGTGGCTTACATCAACCATAAGGGGGGGACGAGAAGCTCCCTAGCTATGAGGGAAGTATCTCGGATTCTGGAGTGGGCGGAGAGCCATATTTGTTCGCTGTCAGCAATCCACATTCTGGGTGTGGACAACTGGGAAGTGGATTTCCTCAGTAGACAATCCTTTCATCAGGGGGAATGGTCTCTCCATCCCGAGTGTTTGTGGAGATTTGCAAGAGGAAAATCTTATAACGTCTCAATACCAAGCTACAGATATGGGTTGAGGTACAGGAAACCTCAGGTGGAGCTAACAGATACATTAGCGGTGCCTTGGAGGTTCAATCCAAGTTTTCTTTGCCAGCCGTTACCACTTCTTCCTAGTGTAGTGGCTTGAATCAAGCAGGCATCAGTGATACTGATTGCTCCCTCTTGGTCGCGAAGGATAGGGTTCGCAGATCTAGTGGGAATGTCATCATCCCCTCCGTGGAAGTTACCTTGTCGCAAGGATCTGCTGACCAAGGTCTCTTTGTGCATCAATGTCTAGATTCTCTGAGGCTGACTACATGGAGATTGAAAACTTAGTCCTAGCCAAGAGAGGGTTTTCTGAGAGAGCTATTTTCGCTCTCATTCAAGCTCATAAGCTGGTTGCTCGTCGCATATATCATAAGGTGTGGAGGACCTACTTATTCTGTTCTCCAGAATGAACTGGAGAAGGGCTTTTCTGCAAGTCCCCTCAAGGGACAGATTTTGGCCCTGTCTGTGTTACTGCACAAGAGGTTCGCTGAGCTTCCAGATGTGCAGTCATTTGTTAAGGCTCTACTAGGATCAGACCTGTGTTTAGATCTAATGCTCCTCCTTGGAGTTTAAATCTTGTTCTTAAAGTTTTGCAACGGGCTCCGTTGGAGCCTATGCATGAAGTAGACATTAAATGGTTGTCTTAGAAGGTTCCTTTTCTACTGGCTATTGCTTCTGCGCGCAGAGTATCTGTGATTGCTGCCTTGCAATGCGTCCCTTCTTATCTGGCTTTCGATGCTGATTGGGCTGTTCTACGAACCTGTAATGTTTGTGGGATACTCCTCTATCAGACTGAACTCGGCCAGTAGTCTTGTTATCCCGGCGTCGAGCCAGAATGATAGGGAATATCCCAGAGCAGAGAAAGATAAAGAGATGAGGAGAGTGGCGCTCACCACAGGCAGGACAGTACCCAGTGGTAACAGGAGCAGTCCAAAGATAAACCACTTGAAAAGTCAGGCAGGCAGGGTTTGGCAACAGTAAAGCAGTCCAAAGGCACACCACTAGAATGGTCAGGCAGGCAGGGTTTGGCAACAGTAAAGCAGTCCAAGGGCACACCACTAGAATGGTCAGGCAGGCGTAAAGCAATCCAGCAGTTTAAGGGTTAAGGAAGGTAGAGTAGTCAGGCAGGCAGGTTAAGCAACAGCAAACAATCCAGCAGCTTAAGGGTTAAGGCAGGTAGAGTAGTCAGGCAGGCAGGTTTAGCAACAGCAAACAATCCAGCAGTTTAAGGGTTAAGGCAGGTAGAGAAGTCAGGCAGGCAGGTTCAGTAATGATAAGAGGCACAGGAGAGAATGATCTGTCACACCCAGGAGCACACAAGGCAACACCTATACTTGGGCAGTGACAGATTGTTCTCTCAGATTTAAATAGGCGCAGATTCGCACCTCAGAAGTCCGCCCGGCATCTGGAGCATGTGGCGATGACGTCAGCACCGCACACATACAGAGCCGACACTGCCCCTGACAACGAGTAGAGAAGGAGATGCCGCGCCCCTAGCAACTGCTAGAGCGGTGCAGCGCGGTGTGACAGAACCAAGTTAGATTTTCTTCCTAAGGTTGTGTAAAATCCCAACATCAATCAAGAGATTGTGGTTCCTTTCTTATGTCCTAATCCTTCTTCATTGAAGGAACGTTTACAACAAAATTCTGGATGTGGTTTGTGCCTTGAAGTTCTATCTTCAGGCCACGAAGGAATTTAGACAAACTTCTTTCTCTGTTTGTTCTCTTTTCCGGGAAGCGTAGGGGTCAGAGGGCCTCTTCGACTTCCTTATCTTTTTGGCTGAGGAGTGTCATCCATTTAGCATAGAGACAGCGGGACATAAGCCTCCACTGAGGATTACAGCTCATTGTACGAGAGTGGTTTTCCTCTTGGGCCTTCAAAAGCAAGGCCTCTATGGATCAGATTTGTAAGGTGCCTACCTGGTCCTCCTTACATACTTTTTCCAAATTTTACAAGTTTTATGTTTTTTCTGCTGAAGCGGTCTTCGGGAGAGGTTTTGCAGGCTTTGGTGCTCTCAGATTAGGGTCCGTCTCTCTTTTTTCCCTCCCATTAGCATTCCGTGTACTCTAGAGCTTGGGTATATGTTTCCCACAAGTAAGGAAGGCAGCTGTGGACTCTTTCCATATTAAGAAGGAAAACATAAATTATGCTTACCAGATAATTTCCCTTCCTTCTGTATGGGAAATAGGCCACAGCTCCCACCCGTGTTCTTCGATGGGAGGACCTAAATTTAATTTTTTTCTTCTGGCACCTTTTTCACCCTTATATTTCTCCTACTGTTTCTTGTTCCCTTGGCAGAATGACTGGGGTTATGAGAAAGTACGGGAGGTATTTAAGCCTTTGGCTGGGGTGTCTTTGCCTCCTCCTGGTGGCCAGGTTCAGTATTTCCCACAAGTAAGGAATGTAGCTGTGGACTCTTCCCATACAGAAGGAAAGGAAATTATCTGGTAAGCATAATTTATGTTTCTTTCATGTAATTAGCAAGAGTCCATGAGCTAGTGACGTATGGGATATACATTCCTACCAGGAGGGGCAAAGTTTCCCAAACCTCAAAATGGCTATAAATACACCCCTCACCACACCCACAAATCAGTTTTACAAACTTTGCCTCCTATGGTGGTGGTGAAGTAAGTTTGTGCTAGATTCTCCCTTGATATGCGCTCCGCAACAGGTTGGAGCCCGGTTTTCCTCTCAGCGTGCAGTGAATGTCAGAGGGATGTGAGGAGAGTATTGCCTATTTGAATGCAATGATCTCCTTCTACGGGGTCTATTTCATAGGTTCTCTGTTATCGGTCGTAGAGATTCATCTCTTACCTCCCTTTTCAGATCGAAGATATACTCTTATATATATATATACCATTACCTCTGCTGATTTTCGTTTCAGTACTGGTTTGGCTTTCTACAACATGTAGACGAGTGTCCTGGGGTAAGCAAGTCTTATTTTCTGTGACACTCTAAGCTATGGTTGGGCGCTTTTTTTATAAAGTTCTAAATATATGTATTTAAACATTTATTTGCCTTGACTCAGGATGTTCAACATTCCTTATTTTCAGACAGTCAGTTTCATATTTGGGATAATGCATTTGAATCAATCATTTTTTCTTACCTTAAAAAATTTGACTTTTTCCCTGTGGGCTGTTAGGCTCGCGGGGGCTGAAAATGCTTCATTTTATTGCGTCATTCTTGGCGCAGACTTTTTTGGCGCAAAAAATCTTTTCTGTTTCCGGCGTCATACGTGTCGCCGGATGTTGCGTCATTTTTTGACGTTCTTTTGCGCCAAAAATGTCGGCGTTCTGGATGTGGCGTCATTTTTGGCGCCAAAAGCATTTAGGCGCCAAATAATGTGGGCGTCTTATTTGGCGCTAAAAAAAAAATATGGGCGTCGCTTTTGTCTCCACATTATTTAAGTCTCATTTTTCATTGCTTCTGGTTGCTAGAAGCTTGTTCTTTGGCATTTTTTTCCCATTCCTGAAACTGTCATTTAAGGAATTTGATCAATTTTGCTTTATATGTTGTTTTTTCTCTTACATATTGCAAGATGTCTCATGTTGCATCTGAGTCAGAAGATACTTCAGGAAAATCGCTGCCTGGTGCTGGAACTACCAAAGCTAAGTGTATCTGCTGTAAACTTTTGGTAGCTGTTCCTCCAGCTGTTGTTTTTATTAAATGTCATGACAAACTTGTTAATGCAGAAAATATTTCCTTTAGTAAAATACCATTACCTGTTGCAGTTCCATCAACATCTAATGTTCAGAGTGTTCCTGATAACATAAGAGATTTTGTTTCTGAATCTATTAAGAAGGCTATGTCTGTTATTCCTCCTTCTAGTAAACCTAAAAAGTCTTTTAAAACTTCTCTTTATCCAGATGAATTTTTAAATGAACATCATCATTCTGATTCTAATGATTCTTCTGGTTCAGAGGATTCTGTTTCAGAGGTTGATGCTGATAAATCTTCATATTTATTTAAAATGGAGTTTATTCGTTCTTTACTTAAAGAAGTCCTAATTGCATTAGAAATTGAGGATTCTGGTCCTCTTGATACTAAATCTAAACGTTTAGACAAGGTCTTTAAATCTCCTGTAGTTATTCCAGAAGTTTTTCCTGTTCCTGGTGCTATTTCTGAAGTAATTTCCAGGGAATGGAATAATTTGGGTAATTCATTTACTCCTTCTAAACGTTTTAAGCAATTATATCCTGTGCCGTCTGACAGATTAGAGTTTTGGGACAAAATCCCTAAAGTTGATGGGGCTATCTCTACCCTTGCTAAACGTACTACTATTCCTACGGCAGATGGTACTTCCTTTAAGGATCCTTTAGATAGGAAAATTGAATCCTTTCTAAGAAAAGCTTATTTGTGTTCAGGTAATCTTCTTAGACCTGCTATATCTTTGGCGGATGTTGCTGCAGCTTCAACTTTTTGGTTGGAAACTTTAGCGCAACAAGTAACAGATCATGATTCTCATAACATTATTATTCTTCTTCAACATGCTAATAATTTTATCTGTGATGCCATTTTTGATATTATCAGAGTTGATGTCTCTAGCTATTTTAGCTAGAAGAGCTTTATGGCTTAAAACTTGGAATGCTGATATGTCTTCTAAATCGACTCTACTTTCCCTTTCTTTCCAGGGTAATAAATTATTTGGTTCTCAGTTGGATTCTATTATCTCAACTGTTACTGGTGGGAAAGGAACTTTTTTACCACAGGATAAAAAATCTAAGGGTAAAAACAGGGCTAATAATCGTTTTCGTTCCTTTCGTTTCAACAAAGAACAAAAGCCTGATCCTTCATCCTCAAGAGCAGTTTCAGTTTGGAAACCATCTCCAGTCTGGAATAAATCCAAGCCTTCTAGAAAAGCAAAGCCAGCTTCTAAGTCCACATGAAGGTGCGGCCCTCATTCCAGCTCAGCTGGTAGGGGGCAGATTACGTTTTTTCAAAGAAATTTGGATCAATTCTGTTCACAATCTTTGGATTCAGAACTTTATTTCAGAAGGGTACAGAATTGGTTTCAAGATAAGACCTCCTGCAAAGAGATTCTTTCTTTCCCGTGTCCTAGTAAACCCAGCGAAAGCTCAAGCATTTCTGAAATGTGTTTCAGATCTAGAGTTGGCTGGAGTAATTATGCCAGTTCCAGTTCTGGAACAGGGGCTGGGGTTTTATTCGAATCTCTTCATTGTACCAAAGAAGGAGAATTCCTTCAGACCAGTTCTGGATTTAAAAATATTGAATCGTTATGTAAGGATACCAACATTCAAAATGGTAACTGTAAGGACTATCCTGCCTTTTGTTCAGCAAGGGCATTATATGTCTACAATAGATTTACAGGATGCATATCTGCATATTCCGATTCATCCAGCTCACTATCAGTTTCTGAGATTCTCTTAACTAGACAAGCATTAACAGTTTGTGGCTCTGCCGTTTGGCCTAGCAACAGCTCCAAGAATTTTTACAAAGGTTCTCGGTGCCCTTCTATCTGTAATCAGAGAACAGGGTATTGTGGTATTTCCTTATTTGGACGATATCTTGGTACTTGCTCAGTCTTCACATTTAGCAGAATTTCATACGAATCGACTTTTGTTGTTTCTTCAAAATCATGGTTGGAGGATCAATTCACTAAAAAGTTCATTGATTCCTCAGACAAGGGTAACCTTTTTGGGTTTCCAGATAGATTCAGTGTCCATGACTCTGTCTTTGACAGACAAGAGACGTCTAAAATTGATTTCAGCTTGTCGAAACCTTCAGTCACAATCATTCCCTTCGGTAGCCTTATGCATGGAAATTCTAGGCCTTATGACTGCTGCATCGGACGCGATCCCCTTTGCTCGTTTTCACATGCGACCTCTTCAGCTCTGTATGCTGAACCAATGGTGCAGGGATTACACAAAGATATCTCAATTAATATCTTTAAAACCGATTGTACGACACTCTCTGACGTGGTGGAAAGATCACCATCGTTTAGTTCAGGGGGCTTCTTTTGTTCTTCCGACCTGGACTGTAATTTCAACAGATGCAAGTCTTACAGGTTGGGGAGCTGTGTGGGGGTCTCTGACAGCACAAGGGGTTTGGGAATCTCAGGAGGTGAGATTACCGATCAATATTTTGGAACTCCGTGCAATTTTCAGAGCTCTTCAGTCTTGGCCTCTTCTGAAGAGAGAATCGTTCATTTGTTTTCAGACAGACAATGTCAACCCTGGGGCATACATCAATCATCAAGGAGGGACTCACAGTCCTCTGGCTATGAAAGAAGTATCTCGAATTCTGGTTTGGGCGGAATCCAGCTCCTGTCTAATCTCTGCGGTTCATATTCCAGGAATAGACAATTGGGAAGCGGATTATCTCAGTCACCAAACGTTGCATCCGGGCGAATGGTCTCTTCACCCAGAGGTATTTCTTCAGATTGTTCAAATGTGGGAACTTCCAGAAATAGATCTGATGGCTTCTCATCTAAACAAGAAACTTCCCAGGTATCTGTCCAGATCCCGGGATCCTCAGGCGGAGGCAGTGGATGCATTATCACTTCCTTGGAAGTATCATCCTGCCTATATCTTTCCGCCTCTAGTTCTTCTTCCAAGAGTAATCTCCAAGATTCTGAAAGAATGCTCGTTTGTTCTGCTGGTAGCTCCAGCATGGCCTCACAGGTTTTGGTATGCGGATCTTGTCCGGATGGCCTCTTGCCAACCGTGGACTCTTCCGTTAAGACCAGACCTTCTGTCGCAAGGTCCTTTTTTCCATCAGGATCTCAAATCCTTAAATTTAAAGGTATGGAGATTGAACGCTTGATTCTTGGTCAAAGAGGTTTCTCTGACTCTGTGATTAATACTATGTTACAGGCTCGTAAATCTGTATCTAGAGAGATATATAGTCTGGAAGACTTATATTTCTTGGTGTCTTTCTCATCATTTTTCCTGGCATTCTTTTAGAATTCCGAGAATTTTACAGTTTCTTCAGGATGGTTTAGATAAAGGTTTGTCCGCAAGTTCCTTGAAAGGTCAAATCTCTGCTCTTTCTGTTCTTTTTCACAGAAAGATTGCTAATCTTCCTGATATTCATTGTTTTGTACAAGCCTTGGTTCATATAAAACCTGTCATTAAGCCAATTTCTCCTCCTTGGAGTTTGAATTTGGTTCTGGGGGCTCTTCAAGCTCCTCCGTTTGAACCTATGCATTCATTGGACATTAAATTACTTTCTTGGAAAGTTTTGTTCCTTTTGGCCATCTCTTCTGCCAGAAGAGTCTCTGAATTGTCTGCTCTTTCTTGTGAGTCTCCTTTTCTGATTTTTCATCAGGATAAGGCAGTGTTGCGAACTTCTTTTGAATTTTTACCTAAGGTTGTGAATTCCAACATTAGTAGAGAAATTGTAGTTCCTTCATTATGCCCTAATCCTAAGAATTCTAAGGAGAAATCATTGCATTCTTTGGATGTTGTTAGAGCTTTGAAATATTATGTTGAAGCTACTAAGACTTTCCGAAAGACTTCTAGTCTATTTGTCATCTTTTCTGGTTCTAGAAAAGGCCAGAAAGCTTCTGCCATTTCTTTGGCATCTTGGTTGAAATCTTTAATTCATCATGCCTATGTTGAGTCGGGTAAAACTCCGCCTCAGAGGATTACAGCTCATTCTACTAGGTCAGTTTCTACTTCCTGGGTGTTTAGGAATGAAGCTTCGGTTGATCAGATTTGCAAAGCAGCAACTTGGTCTTCTTTGCATACTTTTACTAAATTCTACCATTTTGATGTGTTTTCTTCTTCTGAAGCAGTTTTTGGTAGAAAAGTACTTCAGGCAGCTGTTTCAGTTTGAATCTTCTGCTTATGTTTTCATTTAAACTTTATTTTGGGTGTGGATTATTTTCAGCAGGAATTGGCTGTCTTTATTTTATCCCTCCCTCTCTAGTGACTCTTGCGTGGAAAGATCCACATCTTGTGTAGTCATTATCCCATACGTCACTAGCTCATGGACTCTTGCTAATTACATGAAAGAAAACATAATTTATGTAAGAACTTACCTGATAAATTCATTTCTTTCATATTAGCAAGAGTCCATGAGGCCCACCCTTTTTTGTGGTGGTTATGATTTTTTTGTATAAAGCACAATTATTCCAATTCCTTATTTTTTATGCTTTTGCACTTTTTTCTTATCACCCCACTTCTTGGCTATTCGTTAAACTGATTTGTGGGTGTGGTGAGGGGTGTATTTATAGGCATTTTGAGGTTTGGGAAACTTTGCCCCTCCTGGTAGGAATGTATATCCCATACGTCACTAGCTCATGGACTTTTGCTAATATGAAAGAAATGAATTTATCAGGTAAGTTCTTACATAAATTATGTTTTTTGTAAAAGGTGGGTGTGTTTTTCTCCCTCTACCTAATTGGGTTAAGGAATGTAACAACACGGACCAATCAGGACACAGAAGGACGTTTAACTAGAGAAACATTGAGTCTCTTCTTTACTGCTTTTGAAAAAGCCCGGGCGTACTCCAGGAGAAACGCATTGAGCTACTTGTGTCCTGTTTGGCAGCCACAGGTGTCAGTTTGATGTCTTGAGAAGGACGGAATTAATCAGCTGTTTGGCGGATAGCGGTGCAATCGTAAGCGGGACTTTTGTGTTTTTGGACATGTTTTAAAAATTTTACATTTAGTAAGTAGGATTTTATGTATGCGTGATTGATTGTAAATACATTTACCTTGAATCCAGCTTTGTGCTGTCCTTTTGTATCCCATACTCTACTTTAACTTTTAATGGACGGTTTTCAATGGAAGATAAAATATGACCTCCCAGCTACTGTAATAGAAATTGCAAAAAAATGAAACCTTTTGGACACCCGCTAGGGTGTCTTTTGTTGGTAAACAGGGACATGCCTCCACATACTTAAAAAGATAAGGCTAGATTACAAATGGAGCGCATTAAAAGTGGCTGGTTATTGCTATCACAAGCTCATGGTAGCAATTAGCGCTCCGAAAATTAACCAGAGATCAGATCTCTGGTTTATTTCCTAAAAGTGCCCCAAATGCCCTCAAAATAGAGAGCATTATAGTCTTTTATTTTTTTTAAAAAAAAACTGCACTTGGCAGTTTTGGGGCTTTAAAGACGGTGGGAGTGGGGTCTTAGAAAAAAAATGGCACTGAAAAGTGCCTTTACATTGTGGTCTATGGGAGCTTTGTGTTCCCATAGACCGCAATGTAAATATATGTTTATGACCATATACATACAGTATATATTAATGTGTCAATATGTGTATAATCATATAAATATATATTTAAAAATTCTGTCCATTGCTGCGCTACTTACCCCCTTTGCTGCACAAGGTTCTGAGCCTATGGAAGTGAGATCTCGTGAGTATTGCGATTTACTTGTAATACCAGCGCACCTTATCGTGCGCTGGTATTACAAAGTGGAGCGCTAATATTGCTTGCATGCAAGAGATATTAGCGCTCCACTTGTACTCTAGCCCTAAATTTTTATTCTGAACAGGATTATTTTTTTTCCCTAAAACATAAAACTATAGCACAGTTAGAATTCCATCCTTTACAGAGATCAGATTGAACGTGACTTTAATGTTCTTTTAAGCAACCCACATCATTTTCATTTGTTTGTTTTTGCTTGTATACAATACTTTTTTTTACATCTCCATCATCACAATTTATATTTGAATCTTTAGTATTTCTGGAAATGCATCATTCTTAATAAGATCCTTAATTTAATTTGATAAAAAAATTACCCATTTTTGCTTTTTTCCTGACCTTTATGTGTTTTCGGCAAGATGGCACAGGTGCGTGTAATTTGCTTCAAGTGTCTCTTGGATTTAAATTGGATATTAAGATTTTAAGCACTCAGACAAGGGTAACCTTTTTGGGTTTCCAGATAGATTCAGTGTCCATGACTCTGTCTTTGACAGACAAGAGACGTCTAAAATTGATTTCAGCTTGTCGAAACCTTCAGTCACAATCATTCCCTTCGGTAGCCTTATGCATGGAAATTCTAGGCCTTATGACTGCTGCATCGGACGCGATCCCCTTTGCTCGTTTTCACATGCGACCTCTTCAGCTCTGTATGCTGAACCAATGGTGCAGGGATTACACAAAGATATCTCAATTAATATCTTTAAAACCGATTGTACGACACTCTCTGACGTGGTGGAAAGATCACCATCGTTTAGTTCAGGGGGCTTCTTTTGTTCTTCCGACCTGGACTGTAATTTCAACAGATGCAAGTCTTACAGGTTGGGGAGCTGTGTGGGGGTCTCTGACAGCACAAGGGGTTTGGGAATCTCAGGAGGTGAGATTACGATCAATATTTTGGAACTCCGTGCAATTTTCAGAGCTCTTCAGTCTTGGCCTCTTCTGAAGAGAGAATCGTTCATTTGTTTTCAGACAGACAATGTCAACCCTGGGGCATACATCAATCATCAAGGAGGGACTCACAGTCCTCTGGCTATGAAAGAAGTATCTCGAATTCTGGTTTGGGCGGAATCCAGCTCCTGTCTAATCTCTGCGGTTCATATTCCAGGAATAGACAATTGGGAAGCGGATTATCTCAGTCACCAAACGTTGCATCCGGGCGAATGGTCTCTTCACCCAGAGGTATTTCTTCAGATTGTTCAAATGTGGGAACTTCCAGAAATAGATCTGATGGCTTCTCATCTAAACAAGAAACTTCCCAGGTATCTGTCCAGATCCCGGGATCCTCAGGCGGAGGCAGTGGATGCATTATCACTTCCTTGGAAGTATCATCCTGCCTATATCTTTCCGCCTCTAGTTCTTCTTCCAAGAGTAATCTCCAAGATTCTGAAAGAATGCTCGTTTGTTCTGCTGGTAGCTCCAGCATGGCCTCACAGGTTTTGGTATGCGGATCTTGTCCGGATGGCCTCTTGCCAACCGTGGACTCTTCCGTTAAGACCAGACCTTCTGTCGCAAGGTCCTTTTTTCCATCAGGATCTCAAATCCTTAAATTTAAAGGTATGGAGATTGAACGCTTGATTCTTGGTCAAAGAGGTTTCTCTGACTCTGTGATTAATACTATGTTACAGGCTCGTAAATCTGTATCTAGAGAGATATATAGTCTGGAAGACTTATATTTCTTGGTGTCTTTCTCATCATTTTTCCTGGCATTCTTTTAGAATTCCGAGAATTTTACAGTTTCTTCAGGATGGTTTAGATAAAGGTTTGTCCGCAAGTTCCTTGAAAGGTCAAATCTCTGCTCTTTCTGTTCTTTTTCACAGAAAGATTGCTAATCTTCCTGATATTCATTGTTTTGTACAAGCCTTGGTTCATATAAAACCTGTCATTAAGCCAATTTCTCCTCCTTGGAGTTTGAATTTGGTTCTGGGGGCTCTTCAAGCTCCTCCGTTTGAACCTATGCATTCATTGGACATTAAATTACTTTCTTGGAAAGTTTTGTTCCTTTTGGCCATCTCTTCTGCCAGAAGAGTCTCTGAATTGTCTGCTCTTTCTTGTGAGTCTCCTTTTCTGATTTTTCATCAGGATAAGGCAGTGTTGCGAACTTCTTTTGAATTTTTACCTAAGGTTGTGAATTCCAACAACATTAGTAGAGAAATTGTAGTTCCTTCATTATGCCCTAATCCTAAGAATTCTAAGGAGAAATCATTGCATTCTTTGGATGTTGTTAGAGCTTTGAAATATTATGTTGAAGCTACTAAGACTTTCCGAAAGACTTCTAGTCTATTTGTCATCTTTTCTGGTTCTAGAAAAGGCCAGAAAGCTTCTGCCATTTCTTTGGCATCTTGGTTGAAATCTTTAATTCATCATGCCTATGTTGAGTCGGGTAAAACTCCGCCTCAGAGGATTACAGCTCATTCTACTAGGTCAGTTTCTACTTCCTGGGTGTTTAGGAATGAAGCTTCGGTTGATCAGATTTGCAAAGCAGCAACTTGGTCTTCTTTGCATACTTTTACTAAATTCTACCATTTTGATGTGTTTTCTTCTTCTGAAGCAGTTTTTGGTAGAAAAGTACTTCAGGCAGCTGTTTCAGTTTGAATCTTCTGCTTATGTTTTCATTTAAACTTTATTTTGGGTGTGGATTATTTTCAGCAGGAATTGGCTGTCTTTATTTTATCCCTCCCTCTCTAGTGACTCTTGCGTGGAAAGATCCACATCTTGTGTAGTCATTATCCCATACGTCACTAGCTCATGGACTCTTGCTAATTACATGAAAGAAAACATAATTTATGTAAGAACTTACCTGATAAATTCATTTCTTTCATATTAGCAAGAGTCCATGAGGCCCACCCTTTTTTGTGGTGGTTATGATTTTTTTGTATAAAGCACAATTATTCCAATTCCTTATTTTTTATGCTTTTGCACTTTTTTCTTATCACCCCACTTCTTGGCTATTCGTTAAACTGATTTGTGGGTGTGGTGAGGGGTGTATTTATAGGCATTTTGAGGTTTGGGAAACTTTGCCCCTCCTGGTAGGAATGTATATCCCATACGTCACTAGCTCATGGACTTTTGCTAATATGAAAGAAATGAATTTATCAGGTAAGTTCTTACATAAATTATGTTTTTTGTAAAAGGTGGGTGTGTTTTTCTCCCTCTACCTAATTGGGTTAAGGAATGTAACAACACGGACCAATCAGGACACAGAAGGACGTTTAACTAGAGAAACATTGAGTCTCTTCTTTACTGCTTTTGAAAAAGCCCGGGCGTACTCCAGGAGAAACGCATTGAGCTACTTGTGTCCTGTTTGGCAGCCACAGGTGTCAGTTTGATGTCTTGAGAAGGACGGAATTAATCAGCTGTTTGGCGGATAGCGGTGCAATCGTAAGCGGGACTTTTGTGTTTTTGGACATGTTTTAAAAATTTTACATTTAGTAAGTAGGATTTTATGTATGCGTGATTGATTGTAAATACATTTACCTTGAATCCAGCTTTGTGCTGTCCTTTTGTATCCCATACTCTACTTTAACTTTTAATGGACGGTTTTCAATGGAAGATAAAATATGACCTCCCAGCTACTGTAATAGAAATTGCAAAAAAATGAAACCTTTTGGACACCCGCTAGGGTGTCTTTTGTTGGTAAACAGGGACATGCCTCCACATACTTAAAAAGATAAGGCTAGATTACAAATGGAGCGCATTAAAAGTGGCTGGTTATTGCTATCACAAGCTCATGGTAGCAATTAGCGCTCCGAAAATTAACCAGAGATCAGATCTCTGGTTTATTTCCTAAAAGTGCCCCAAATGCCCTCAAAATAGAGAGCATTATAGTCTTTTATTTTTTTTAAAAAAAAACTGCACTTGGCAGTTTTGGGGCTTTAAAGACGGTGGGAGTGGGGTCTTAGAAAAAAAATGGCACTGAAAAGTGCCTTTACATTGTGGTCTATGGGAGCTTTGTGTTCCCATAGACCGCAATGTAAATATATGTTTATGACCATATACATACAGTATATATTAATGTGTCAATATGTGTATAATCATATAAATATATATTTAAAAATTCTGTCCATTGCTGCGCTACTTACCCCCTTTGCTGCACAAGGTTCTGAGCCTATGGAAGTGAGATCTCGTGAGTATTGCGATTTACTTGTAATACCAGCGCACCTTATCGTGCGCTGGTATTACAAAGTGGAGCGCTAATATTGCTTGCATGCAAGAGATATTAGCGCTCCACTTGTACTCTAGCCCTAAATTTTTATTCTGAACAGGATTATTTTTTTTCCCTAAAACATAAAACTATAGCACAGTTAGAATTCCATCCTTTACAGAGATCAGATTGAACGTGACTTTAATGTTCTTTTAAGCAACCCACATCATTTTCATTTGTTTGTTTTTGCTTGTATACAATACTTTTTTTTACATCTCCATCATCACAATTTATATTTGAATCTTTAGTATTTCTGGAAATGCATCATTCTTAATAAGATCCTTAATTTAATTTGATA
Organism: Bombina bombina; assembly: GCF_027579735.1. Classification (NCBI taxonomy): domain Eukaryota; kingdom Metazoa; phylum Chordata; class Amphibia; order Anura; family Bombinatoridae; genus Bombina; species Bombina bombina. The sequence continues at coordinate 384,629,422 of NC_069505.1, forward strand.
AAAAAATTACCCATTTTTGCTTTTTTCCTGACCTTTATGTGTTTTCGGCAAGATGGCACAGGTGCGTGTAATTTGCTTCAAGTGTCTCTTGGATTTAAATTGGATATTAAGATTTTAAGCACTCAGACAAGGGTAACCTTTTTGGGTTTCCAGATAGATTCAGTGTCCATGACTCTGTCTTTGACAGACAAGAGACGTCTAAAATTGATTTCAGCTTGTCGAAACCTTCAGTCACAATCATTCCCTTCGGTAGCCTTATGCATGGAAATTCTAGGCCTTATGACTGCTGCATCGGACGCGATCCCCTTTGCTCGTTTTCACATGCGACCTCTTCAGCTCTGTATGCTGAACCAATGGTGCAGGGATTACACAAAGATATCTCAATTAATATCTTTAAAACCGATTGTACGACACTCTCTGACGTGGTGGAAAGATCACCATCGTTTAGTTCAGGGGGCTTCTTTTGTTCTTCCGACCTGGACTGTAATTTCAACAGATGCAAGTCTTACAGGTTGGGGAGCTGTGTGGGGGTCTCTGACAGCACAAGGGGTTTGGGAATCTCAGGAGGTGAGATTACCGATCAATATTTTGGAACTCCGTGCAATTTTCAGAGCTCTTCAGTCTTGGCCTCTTCTGAAGAGAGAATCGTTCATTTGTTTTCAGACAGACAATGTCAACCCTGGGGCATACATCAATCATCAAGGAGGGACTCACAGTCCTCTGGCTATGAAAGAAGTATCTCGAATTCTGGTTTGGGCGGAATCCAGCTCCTGTCTAATCTCTGCGGTTCATATTCCAGGAATAGACAATTGGGAAGCGGATTATCTCAGTCACCAAACGTTGCATCCGGGCGAATGGTCTCTTCACCCAGAGGTATTTCTTCAGATTGTTCAAATGTGGGAACTTCCAGAAATAGATCTGATGGCTTCTCATCTAAACAAGAAACTTCCCAGGTATCTGTCCAGATCCCGGGATCCTCAGGCGGAGGCAGTGGATGCATTATCACTTCCTTGGAAGTATCATCCTGCCTATATCTTTCCGCCTCTAGTTCTTCTTCCAAGAGTAATCTCCAAGATTCTGAAAGAATGCTCGTTTGTTCTGCTGGTAGCTCCAGCATGGCCTCACAGGTTTTGGTATGCGGATCTTGTCCGGATGGCCTCTTGCCAACCGTGGACTCTTCCGTTAAGACCAGACCTTCTGTCGCAAGGTCCTTTTTTCCATCAGGATCTCAAATCCTTAAATTTAAAGGTATGGAGATTGAACGCTTGATTCTTGGTCAAAGAGGTTTCTCTGACTCTGTGATTAATACTATGTTACAGGCTCGTAAATCTGTATCTAGAGAGATATATAGTCTGGAAGACTTATATTTCTTGGTGTCTTTCTCATCATTTTTCCTGGCATTCTTTTAGAATTCCGAGAATTTTACAGTTTCTTCAGGATGGTTTAGATAAAGGTTTGTCCGCAAGTTCCTTGAAAGGTCAAATCTCTGCTCTTTCTGTTCTTTTTCACAGAAAGATTGCTAATCTTCCTGATATTCATTGTTTTGTACAAGCCTTGGTTCATATAAAACCTGTCATTAAGCCAATTTCTCCTCCTTGGAGTTTGAATTTGGTTCTGGGGGCTCTTCAAGCTCCTCCGTTTGAACCTATGCATTCATTGGACATTAAATTACTTTCTTGGAAAGTTTTGTTCCTTTTGGCCATCTCTTCTGCCAGAAGAGTCTCTGAATTGTCTGCTCTTTCTTGTGAGTCTCCTTTTCTGATTTTTCATCAGGATAAGGCAGTGTTGCGAACTTCTTTTGAATTTTTACCTAAGGTTGTGAATTCCAACAACATTAGTAGAGAAATTGTAGTTCCTTCATTATGCCCTAATCCTAAGAATTCTAAGGAGAAATCATTGCATTCTTTGGATGTTGTTAGAGCTTTGAAATATTATGTTGAAGCTACTAAGACTTTCCGAAAGACTTCTAGTCTATTTGTCATCTTTTCTGGTTCTAGAAAAGGCCAGAAAGCTTCTGCCATTTCTTTGGCATCTTGGTTGAAATCTTTAATTCATCATGCCTATGTTGAGTCGGGTAAAACTCCGCCTCAGAGGATTACAGCTCATTCTACTAGGTCAGTTTCTACTTCCTGGGTGTTTAGGAATGAAGCTTCGGTTGATCAGATTTGCAAAGCAGCAACTTGGTCTTCTTTGCATACTTTTACTAAATTCTACCATTTTGATGTGTTTTCTTCTTCTGAAGCAGTTTTTGGTAGAAAAGTACTTCAGGCAGCTGTTTCAGTTTGAATCTTCTGCTTATGTTTTCATTTAAACTTTATTTTGGGTGTGGATTATTTTCAGCAGGAATTGGCTGTCTTTATTTTATCCCTCCCTCTCTAGTGACTCTTGCGTGGAAAGATCCACATCTTGTGTAGTCATTATCCCATACGTCACTAGCTCATGGACTCTTGCTAATTACATGAAAGAAAACATAATTTATGTAAGAACTTACCTGATAAATTCATTTCTTTCATATTAGCAAGAGTCCATGAGGCCCACCCTTTTTTGTGGTGGTTATGATTTTTTTGTATAAAGCACAATTATTCCAATTCCTTATTTTTTATGCTTTTGCACTTTTTTCTTATCACCCCACTTCTTGGCTATTCGTTAAACTGATTTGTGGGTGTGGTGAGGGGTGTATTTATAGGCATTTTGAGGTTTGGGAAACTTTGCCCCTCCTGGTAGGAATGTATATCCCATACGTCACTAGCTCATGGACTTTTGCTAATATGAAAGAAATGAATTTATCAGGTAAGTTCTTACATAAATTATGTTTTTTGTAAAAGGTGGGTGTGTTTTTCTCCCTCTACCTAATTGGGTTAAGGAATGTAACAACACGGACCAATCAGGACACAGAAGGACGTTTAACTAGAGAAACATTGAGTCTCTTCTTTACTGCTTTTGAAAAAGCCCGGGCGTACTCCAGGAGAAACGCATTGAGCTACTTGTGTCCTGTTTGGCAGCCACAGGTGTCAGTTTGATGTCTTGAGAAGGACGGAATTAATCAGCTGTTTGGCGGATAGCGGTGCAATCGTAAGCGGGACTTTTGTGTTTTTGGACATGTTTTAAAAATTTTACATTTAGTAAGTAGGATTTTATGTATGCGTGATTGATTGTAAATACATTTACCTTGAATCCAGCTTTGTGCTGTCCTTTTGTATCCCATACTCTACTTTAACTTTTAATGGACGGTTTTCAATGGAAGATAAAATATGACCTCCCAGCTACTGTAATAGAAATTGCAAAAAAATGAAACCTTTTGGACACCCGCTAGGGTGTCTTTTGTTGGTAAACAGGGACATGCCTCCACATACTTAAAAAGATAAGGCTAGATTACAAATGGAGCGCATTAAAAGTGGCTGGTTATTGCTATCACAAGCTCATGGTAGCAATTAGCGCTCCGAAAATTAACCAGAGATCAGATCTCTGGTTTATTTCCTAAAAGTGCCCCAAATGCCCTCAAAATAGAGAGCATTATAGTCTTTTATTTTTTTTAAAAAAAAACTGCACTTGGCAGTTTTGGGGCTTTAAAGATGGTGGGAGTGGGGTCTTAGAAAAAAAATGGCACTGAAAAGTGCCTTTACATTGTGGTCTATGGGAGCTTTGTGTTCCCATAGACCGCAATGTAAATATATGTTTATGACCATATACATACAGTATATATTAATGTGTCAATATGTGTATAATCATATAAATATATATTTAAAAATTCTGTCCATTGCTGCGCTACTTACCCCCTTTGCTGCACAAGGTTCTGAGCCTATGGAAGTGAGATCTCGTGAGTATTGCGATTTACTTGTAATACCAGCGCACCTTATCGTGCGCTGGTATTACAAAGTGGAGCGCTAATATTGCTTGCATGCAAGAGATATTAGCGCTCCACTTGTACTCTAGCCCTAAATTTTTATTCTGAACAGGATTATTTTTTTTCCCTAAAACATAAAACTATAGCACAGTTAGAATTCCATCCTTTACAGAGATCAGATTGAACGTGACTTTAATGTTCTTTTAAGCAACCCACATCATTTTCATTTGTTTGTTTTTGCTTGTATACAATACTTTTTTTTACATCTCCATCATCACAATTTATATTTGAATCTTTAGTATTTCTGGAAATGCATCATTCTTAATAAGATCCTTAATTTAATTTGATAAAAAAATTACCCATTTTTGCTTTTTTCCTGACCTTTATGTGTTTTCGGCAAGATGGCACAGGTGCGTGTAATTTGCTTCAAGTGTCTCTTGGATTTAAATTGGATATTAAGATTTTAAGCACACATTTACATTGCCATTTTGTCTAAGCTGAAGGGTAAACAAAACCGGAAGAGTAAAGTGCTGTGTGACAGACTGTGTAGCTTAGTGTCTTATAGAGAGAGGGGGGCAGTGATAGCTGTGTGTCTTATAGAGGGAAGAACACAGTGTCAAATAGCTGTGTGTCTTATAGAGAGAGGAGCAGAGTGTCAGATAGCTGTGTGACTTATAGAGAGATGAGCAGAGTTTCAGATAGCTGTGTGTCTTATAGAGAGAGGAGCAGAGTGTCAGATAGCTGTGTGTCTTATAGAGAGAGGAGCAGAGTGTCAGATAGCTGTGTGTCTTATAGAGAGAGGAGCAGGGTGTCAAAAAGCTGTGTGTCTTATAGAGAGAGGAGCAGATTGTGAGTTAGCTGTGTCTTATAGAGAGAGGAGCAGAGTGTTAGATAGCTGTGTGTCTTATAGAGAGAGGAGCACAGTGTCAGATAGCTGTGTGTCTTATAGAGAGAGGAGCACAGTGTCAGATGGCTATGTGTCTTATAGAGAGAGGAGCACAGTGTTAGATAGCTGTGTGTCTTAAAGAGAGGAGCACAGTGTCAGATAGCTGTGTCTTATAGAGATAGGAGCACAGTGTCAGATAGCTGTGTGTCTTATAAAGAGAGGAGCAGAGTGTTAGCTATTGTGATGGATCCCCGGCTACCCCAACTGGGTAGCTCCGCCAAAGGGGTCCTTCCGTTGCCTGGAACAGGAAAGTGATTCTAGCAGGAGCCCACCTAAATGACTAGACAGACTAGCATTCAGGTGAAATAAGAACAGACTTTATTGGGACAAACACACATCTTTTATATATACAACTCATCTTGATAAGACAGGAGACAATGCCACAGTTTTCCCGCCATTCCCGCCCCTCCAGACAGGCTGGTATCGACCATAGCAGCCATGGTCCTACAGATTCCCAGTACCCAGGGGTGGTGGTTTTTGGGGTGATCTCGGGGGAGCGGCGGCACTTCCAGAGTGTCATTTTAAAGCTCTCGGTCCTCAGAATCTACAGTCCTAAAAGCAACGTGATCGGTGGCTGGGGACCGGAGTAATGCTGGTTTAAACGTCCTCCTGGAAGTCCAGGGAGAATAGGGGTTATAGGGGGAACCAGAACCCCCGGTTCCCAAGGGAGCTCCCTTCAGGCAATCACCCCATCTCTGGCCCACCCTGAGAGGCAGCAAACCCCAGAAGAGCAGAGCTCTGGGACAAAGGGCCACTGGAGCAACCTGGGTCAAGGGGCACCGGTAATCCTGGATGATGCGGACGACCGGTAGTTCCATGGGCCTGGCCGAAGGGGAAAGTGGCGGTCAGCGACCAGCTCTTCCAAGACAACATTCAATACACAAAACAATGGGAACAGAAGGTCTGGGGAATCGTGGTTGCTCTGAGGAGCCCAAAACCGCAGAGAGACAGCAAGGGTGAGGCCATAGGGGGGTAAGGGATCAATCCCAGCAGCCCAGTATCCATGACAACTCCCCCTTTCCAGTTCGGCAGACCCGGCTAGATCCACATACGGGTCGTCCTGGGGATGTCCGAGGAATTTATGCCACTTCAGTCCGCCGGGAAAGTCCGTCAGAATTCCCATTGCTTTTTCCCGGTCGGTACTGAATGTCAAAGTTAAATGGCTGCAGGGCTAGGCTCCACCTCAACAGTCTCCCGTTGTCACCGGAAACTCGGTTGAGCCATACAAGGGGATTATGGTCAGTGAGGATGGTGAAGGGTCTTCCATATAGGTAGGGCTGCAACTTCTTCAAAGCCTACTTCCTGGGGTAGCAGTTTTCAACTGAGGTAGGCAACGGGGTGGTCCTTTCCTTCCTCATCTGCATGACTTAGTATGGCCCCCAACCCGAACATAGAGGCACCTGTGTGGACAGAAAAGCATTTGGCTGGGTTAGGAGCGACCAGTACTGGAGCAGAGATTAAGCCAGACTTAAGACTCTGGAAGGCTTTTTCACACTCGGGGGACAACAGGACCTGTCGGGGAAGTCGTTTACGGGTCAGGTCAGTCAGGGGTTTGGCGAGGGTGCTGTAATTGGGGACAAACCTCCGGTAGTAGCCTGCAGTACCCAGAAAGGCAAGGACTTGGGGTTTGGTCCTGGGGGTGGGCCAGTTAGCCACTGCCTCGACTTTGGCCGTTTCGGTTCGCTGCTTACCTCAGCCGACTCAGTGGCCCAAGTATTGAACCTCCGAGCGCCCAATGGTGCACTTATCTGGCTTCAAGGTTAGGCCGGTGGCTCGAAGATGGTCCTCCCAGGTCTCGCTATAGATGGCGATGTTATCCAGGTATGCACAGGCATAGTCTTGGAGGCCATCTAACAGGCGGTCTACCATTCTTTGGAAAGTGGCTGGGGCATTCTTCATTCCAAATGGCATGACCTTAAACTGGTATAAGCTGAAGGAGGGAGTGATGAAGGCAGACTTGGGGATGGACTCAGTGTCGAGGGGGATTTGCCAATAACCCTTGCATAGGTCGAGGGTGGTCAGGAAGTGGCCCCGGGCGATTCGATCTAACAGGTCATCTACTCGGGGCATGGGATAGACGTCAGTGGTGGTTGAGTCTACGGTAGTCAACGCAGAACCGGGTAGTTCCGTCCTTCTTGGGTACTAACACTACCGGGGAGGACCAGGGACTGTTGGACGGTTCAATGACATTGAGGTTCAACATTCCCCGGAGCTCCCGGTGCATACTTTCCCTGACGGCCTCTGGGACCCTGTAGGCATCCTGTTGCAGGGGGGTCTGTCCTGGGGTCTCCTGGCTGTGGTGGTAAACCCAGGGACAGTAGAGAACATGTCACTTCTCTGTTCCAGGAGTCGCCGGACCTGCCTTTTCTGTCCGTGCTCTAACCTGTCGTCTAGGGATATGTCATCCACCCCCTGGGGGGCGTCAGCAGGTCCGGGAAGCTCCGGCATTGGAAGCCTTTCAGAGTCCTCCACTGCCGGTGCACAGATAGTGGCCACATCTCTGGGTCTTTCTATGTATGCCTTCAACATATTCACATGAAAGGTCCAACGGATCCTTTTATCTGAACACTTCGCTTCCAGGTATGTGGTGTTGTTTAGTTGTTCCACAACCCGGTAGGGTCCTTGCCAAGAGGCCTGTAGCTTGTCTGTTTTGACAGGCTTCAGGGCGAGGACCTTCTGTCCCACTATCAGGGTTCGGGTACGGGCATTACAATCGTACCATCGCTTCTGTTTGTGTTGAGAGGCCTGTAGGTTCTCACGGACCTGGGCAGGTGGTCCTGCAGCCAGTCCCTGAGCTGGAGTACGTACCCCACGACAGAGTGCTCTTCCCCCCCTGTGGCTCCCACCCAGTGGGCTCGTACCAAATCTAGCGGGCCCCTAACCTTTCGACCATACAGTAGTTCAAAGGGGGAAAAGCCTGTGGATTCCTGAGGCACCTCTCGATATGCAAAGAGGAGGTGCGGCAGGAATTTTTCCCAGTCCTTGTGAGTGGCCGAGAAAATCTGAAGCAGCTGCTTTAGGGTCCCGTTAAACCTCTCGTACAGCCCATTCGTCTGGGGATGGTAAGGGGCACTGTGCAGTGGTTTAATCCCGCACAACTTCCAGAGTTGTTGAGTGATTTCCGCAGTGAACTGTGTTCCCTGATTGGAAACCACTTCCCGAGGGAAGCCTACCCTGGTGAATATCCGGAGCATCGCATCTGCTATGGTCTCCGCGTCTAAATTGGCCAATGGGATTGCCTCTGGGTATCGGGTGGCATAGTCTACCACTGTAAGGATGTATTTCTTTCCTGAGGGGCTGGGCCGAGCTAATGGCCCCACGATGTCTACTGCTACTCGGCTAAAGGGTTCATCAATAATGGGCAGGGGATGGAGGGGGGCTTTCGTATGGTCTCCCATCTTTCCTACCTTCTGGCAAACCTCACAGGATTTACAGTATTCCTTAATATCGGCTGTAATGCCTGGCCAGAAGAAGATTTGAGTCAAGCGGTGGTGGGTCCTTTGCTTTCCTAAGTGGCCGGCTACGGGAATGTCATGCCCTATTTTCAGCAGGTTGGACCAAAACTTCTTCGGTACGACCAGCTGGCATTTGGGCACCGGTCCTTTTCTCCTCTTGGAGATCCGGTACAGGAGCTCGCCCTCCCACTGGAACCGTTCATCTCCGGGGCCCTGGGCGTCAGCACCTACTTGGTCTCGGTAAGGGGTCGGGTCGCTCAAGGTCTCTTTTTTGTGAAGTCGGAAGGGGTTGCCCAGGAGGGGGTGTCGGCAAGTTCGGGTTTAGTGGGGACGGGCAGTCGTGGTAAGGTAGGAGTCGGGGTAGTAGGTCTTAGCTGGGTCCCCAGAGTTGGTGAGGTGGCTTGGCATCTGGCCTGCTTGCAGGTAGTCATGGGGCAGGTGTCCGGAGAGGTAGAGACAAGATGGCCGAGGTCGTTTCCCAACAGTACCTCTGCAGGGATGTTTTGCATAACCCCCACTTCTACATTGCGGGCGTCGGTTTTCCAGTCCAAATGGATCCAGGCTGTAGGAACCCTCAGAACAGCACCTCCCGCTACCCCTACAGCAAGGGTCCGTCCAGTGCGACCCGAGAGGGGAACGAGGTGGGGCTGAATCAAAGAAACGGTGGCCCCGGTATCCCTCATTCCTTGAGCCGCCTGCCTGTTTACCCATACCTCTTGCCGATGTTGTTGTCAGTTGTCTTGGTCCACTGAGTTGACGTGGTGCAAGACACCCACTTCTTCTGGCCACTCAGCATACGGGTCAGAGCTCGCTGTATAGTTACAATGGGCAGCGGCCTGGTAGGTGCAGGCTGGAGGAGCTCCCCACGGAGTTGGGATGGGGTTCCTTGGCAGCTGGGCTGGGGGGTTTCTTTGTCTTGTTGAGCAGTTCTGTATCATATGGCTGGGGTGTCCACACCCATAACACCCCCGGGGATTGCTGCCTCTGGTCGGGTAGACAGGGGGTGACCGGGTCTGGGGCTGCAGAAAAGCTATTGGGGGTCGAGCTGGGGCTTGAGCGGAGCTGGTTGCTGGCCGGAGGTCTGTGGCCACCTGGCGCTGGGCATCCTCATACTGATTGGCAAGAGTAGCGGCTTGGTCCGCTGTTCTGGGTCCCTTGTCCTTTACCCAGTCCCTTATCTCCGCTGGGGTGCGGTTGTAGAACTGCTCTAGGAGCATGAGTTGAACAGCTTCGTCTAGGGTGGTGATGTGGCACCCAGTAACCCAGGAGTTCAAGGACCGAGCTAAGTGGTGGGCAAACTCGGTACAAGGCTGCTCCTCTTGTCTTTGTAGTCCCCTGAATCTTAGCCATTGAGCCTCCGGTGTGAGTCCATACCGGGCAAGGATGCGCTCCTTCACCCGGTCATAGTTGTCTTGCTCTCCAGAGGGAACAGTGTGGAAAGCCTCCAGGGCCCTACCGGACAGTTTCCCAATTAGGATAGTAACCCTATCGGCATCAGTGACCCCATGCATCCAGCACTGGGTCTCGAACAGCTGTAGGTAGCGGTCGATATCCTCGCTCTCATCATCCTGGAATGCTCGGAAAGCCCCGTGAGGTAGACTTCTGAAGCTCCAACATATGTACCTTGGTGGCTTCAGTCACTATCCGAGTAATAATCTCCTCGGAGGGGTTAGGTCCATAGAGAGCCAGTTGCCACTGTATCTGCCACTGAAGGTCGGACATTGTACTCGCCTGAGTGGTGGCTGTACTGGGCCGCCCCCCGCTGTGGTCGCTGTCCAACCCACCAGCCTGTTCGCTAGCCCGATCGTCCTCCATCAGTTCGGCCAGGAGCACTGCCTTGGTTTTGTTGCCAGTGACTTTCCCTCTAGCCTGCAGCAACGTTATCAATTCTTCCTTCCGGAGCCCATGGTACTGCTCCATCCGGCAAGATCTTCAGTTGGTGGTTTGGACATTCCAGGTAGACGGAAGCATCCCACCGCTGCCAACCAATGTGACGGATCCCTGGCTACCCCGACTGGGTAGCTCCGCCAAAGGGGTCCTTCCGCTGCCTGGAACAAGCTGCTAGGTAGCCCAGGAAAGTGATTCTAGCAGGATCCCACCTAAATGACTAGACAGACTAGCATTCAGGTGAAATAAGAACAGACTTTATTGGGACAAACACACATCTTTTATACATACAACTTATCTTGATAATACAGGAGGCAATGCCACAGTTTTCCCGCCATTCCCGCCCCTCCAGACAGGCTGGCGCTGGCCATAGCAGCCATGTCTGGCCAGTACCAAGGGGTGGCAGTTTTCAGGGTGATCCTGGGGGAGCGGCGGCACTTCCAGGGTGTCATTTTAAAGCTCTCGGTCCCCAAAATCTACAGTCCAAAAAGCGACGTGATCCATGGCTGGGGACCACAGTTATGCTGGTTTAAACGTCCACCTGGAAGTCCAGGGAGAATAGGGGTTATAGGGGGAACCAGAACCCCCGGTTCCCAAGGGAGCTCCCTTCAGGCAATCACCCCATCTCTGGCCCACCCTGAGAGGCAGCAAACCCCAGAAGAGCGGAGCTCTGGGACAAAGGGCCACTGGAGCGACCTGGGTCAAAGAGCACCGGTAATCCTGGCTGATGCGGCCGACAGGTAGTTCCATGGGCCCAGCCGGCCGAAGGGGAAAGTGGCGGTCAGTGACCAGCTCTTCCAAGACGACATTCAATACACAAAACAACGGGAACAGAAGCTCTTGGGAATCGCGGTTGCTCTGAGGAGCCCAAAACCGCAGAGAGACAGCAGGGGTGAGGCCATAGGGGGGTAAGGGATCAATTCCGGCAGCCCAGTATCCGTGAGAGCTGTGTGTCTTATAGAGAGAGGAGCACAGTGTCAGATAGCTGTGTGTCTTATAGAGAGAGGAGCAGATTGTGAGATAGCTGTGTGTCTTATAGAGAGAGGAGCAGTGTCAGATAGCTGTGTGTCTCATAGAGAGAGGAGCACAGTGTCAGATAGCTGTGTGTCTTATAAAGAGAGGAGCACAATGTCAGATAGCTGTGTGTCTTATAGAGAGAGGAGCAGAGTGTTAGATAGCTGTGTGTCTTATAGAGAGATGAGCAGAGTGTTAGATAGCTGTGTGTCTTATAGAGAGAAGAGCAGAGCGTGAGATAGTTGTGTGTCTTATAGAGAGAAGAGCAGAGTGTCAGATAGCTGTGTGTCTTATAGAGAGAAGAGCAGAGTGTGAAATAGCTGTGTGTCTTATATAGAGAGGAGAAGAATGATAGACTTTCAGCATGCGGGGGAGGGGGAGCCGTATTTGAAGTGTCAGATCTTAGCTACACACCCCTGGAACGTCCTGCTAGCTCCCACAAAACGCTTACACCTACATAATGTCTGCAATCTACCTGACTAATAAAGTATACAAAAAACTTCCCTATTATAACTATATGAGCTATGTCGCTACATTTATATACAATGTTAAAATGATATACTTTGTCATGTATAATGCATATAATTTTAAGTATTGTACATCATTTAAAATGTAGTTATTTTTGTTAATTTTGTTATTTTAAACATGAATATAATTTAAAATATATATTTATGTTTAAAATAATAAAATGAACAAAATAACTACATTTTAAATGATGTACAATACTTAAAATAACATGCATTATACATGACAATGCATACCATTTTATAATCGTATATAAATGAAATGCTTCACTAAACTATTAACCCCTTATACACCCTTACACCTAGCGCAGCCTTCACTATTAACCCCTAATCTGCCATAACCTACACCTAGTAACCCCTAAACCACCACAAACCCCCATCGCAATAAGCCCCCTAACCTATTAACCCCTAATCCACCACAACCCCAATGCAAACTACCCCTACAATTCTAAACTACCTAACAGCTAACGCCCCAAACCACTTAGCTAACACCCCCTAAGTTACAAAAAATAACAAACACATAACCAAAAAATATATATACCAAAAATAGTTAATATGCCTATAATTAAACTGAAGTCCCCTTTAAAAAAAAACAAAAAAACACCACACAATTAAAAGCCCTATACTATTACTAAAGGTTACTAGAGCAATAGCCCTTAGAAGGGCATGTTGTATGGCAATGCCCTAAAGTTATTTCAGCTCTTTTGGGCTAGAATAAAACAACTACCCTATTCTAAAAATAAAAATAAACACCCTAAAAAATCCTAACTCTAGACTCCAAAGTTTATACTCACCTAACTTGACTCTGGCTCCTACATGGTCAGCTCTGGGAGTGCTCCTCTTTCTTCATGGATGAGGTCCGCTGGGGCAGTTCTCTTCATCTTTATGCCAACGTTCCTGTTGTTCCATCTTCTATCCAATCCTTCTTTTCTTCTTACAGAGGTCCTCTTCATGCGGTCACCTCTGCACACTGAAGCTTGAATGCAAGGTTCCTCCTTATATAGGGGTGCCCTTGCATTCCTATTGGCTGATTTTTTAACTCTTAGTTCAATCAACCAATAGACATGCGGTCATCTGCAAGAAGATAAAAAAAGAAGCATCGGATGGAAGAAATTGATAGAAGATGACCACTTGCATGAAGATAAAGAGGACCAACCCGGAGGACCGAGGCCATTAAGAAAGAAGAGGAGCACTGCCAGAGCTGATCACGTACAAGACTGAGTCAAGTTGGGTGAGAAGAAACCTTGAAGTTTAGAGTAAGAATTTTTGTGAGGTTTTTTTTTTTTAGGATGGAGGGGCGGTTAGCCCAAAAGAGCTGAATAACTTTAGGGCTGCTTTGAATATTTTGCAAGTATCGCCACCCATTGCAATGTATAGTAATACGCCTTTCAGTGTTTAAACAGTAATATCGCCACTTTTTAATATTTCGCCAGCATTCTCAACACCACGTTGGGTCCCTTTTTAATATATCGCAGCCTCACAGCACTTTCGATCATCGGGGCCATAGAGAGAGGAGCAGATAAAGCTGTGTGTCTTATAGATAAAAGAGTAGAGTGAGAGATTGCTGTGTATGTTATATAGAAGAGTAGAGTGAGAGCTGCCTAACTTATAGAGTGAGACCTGTGCGACTTATAGAGAGAGGAGCAGAGTGGCAGCTGCATAACTTATAGAGTGAGATCTGTGCGACTTATAGAGAGAGGAGCAGAGTGAGTGCTGCATAACTTATAGAGTGAGACCTGTGTGACTTATAGAGAGAGGAGCAGAGTGACAGCTGCATAACTTATAGAGTGAGATCTGTGTGACTTATAGAGAGAGGAGCAGAGTGACAGCTGCATAACTTATAGAGTGAGACCTGTGCGACTTATAGAGAGAGGAGCAGAGTGAGAGCTGCAGAACTTATAGAGTGAGACCTGTGTGACTTATAGAGAGAGGAGCAGAGTGACAGCTGCATAACTTATAGAGTGAGACCTGTGTGACTTATAGAGAGAGGAGCAGAGTGACAGCTGCATAACTTATAGAGTGAGATCTGTTTGACTTATAGAGAGAGGAGCAGAGTGACAGCTGCATAACTTATAGAGTGAGACCTGTGTGACTTATAGAGAGAGGAGCAGAGTGACAGCTGCATAACTTATAGAGTGAGATCTGTGTGACTTATAGAGAGAGGAGCAGAGTGAGAGCTGCATAACTTATAGAGTGAGATCTGTGCGACTTATAGAGAGAGGAGCAGAGTGACAGCTGCAGAACTTATAGAGTGAGATCTGTGCGACTTATAGAGAGAGGAGCAGAGTGACAGCTGCATAACTTATAGAGTGAGACCTGTGTGACTTATAGAGAGAGGAGCAGAGTGACAGCTGCATAACTTATAGAGTGAGACCTGTGCGACTTATAGAGAGAGGAGCAGAGTGACAGCTGCATAACTTATAGAGTGAGACCTGTGTGACTTATAGAGAGAGGAGCAGAGTGACAGCTGCATCACTTATAGAGTGAGATCTGTGCGACTTATAGAGAGAGGAGCAGAGTGACAGCTGCATTACTTATAGAGTGAGATCTGTGCGACTTATAGAGAGAGGAGCAGAGTGACAGCTGCATAACTTATAGAGTGAGATCTGTGCGACTTATAGAGAGAGGAGCAGAGTGACAGCTGCATAACGTATAGAGTGAGACCTGTGTGACTTATAGAGAGAGGAGCAGAGTGACAGCTGCATAACTTATAGAGTGAGATCTGTGTGACTTATAGAGAGAGGAGCAGAGTGAGAGCTGCAGACCTTATAGAGTGAGACCTGTGCGGCTTATAGAGAGAGGAGCAGAGTGAGAGCTGCATAACTTATAGAGTGAGACCTGTGCGACTTATAGAGAGAGGAGCAGAGTGAGAGCTGCAGAACTTATAGAGTGAGACCTGTGTGACTTATAGAGAGAGGAGCAGAGTGACAGCTGCATAACTTATAGAGTGAGATCTGTGTGACTTATAGAGAGAGGAGCAGAGTGAGAGCTACATAACTTATAGAGTGAGTTCTGTGCGACTTATAGAGAGAGGAGCAGAGTGAGCGCTGCAGAACATATAGAGTGAGACCTGTGTGACTTATAGAGAGAGGAGCAGAGTGACAGCTGCATAACTTATAGAGTGAGATCTGTGTGACTTATAGAGAGAGGAGCAGAGTGAGAGCTGCATAACTTATAGAGTGAGACCTGTGTGACTTATAGAGAGAGGAGCAGAGTGCCAGCTGCATAACTTATAGAGTGAGACCTGTGCGACTTATAGAGAGAGGAGCAGAGTGACAGCTGCATAACTTATAGAGTGAGACCTGTGCGACTTATAGAGAGAGGAGCAGAGTGCGAGCTGCAGAACTTATAGAGTGAGACCTGTGTGACTTATAGAGAGAGGAGCAGAGTGACAGCTGCATAACTTATAGAGTGAGATCTGTGTGACTTATAGAGAGAGGAGCAGAGTGACAGCTGCATAACTTATAGAGTGAGATCTGTGTGACTTATAGAGAGAGGAGCAGAGTGACAGCTGCATCACTTATAGAGTGAGACCTGTGCGACTTATAGAGAGAGGAGCAGAGTGACAGCTGCATAACTTATAGAGTGAGATCTGTGTGACTTATAGAGAGAGGAGCAGAGTGACAGCTGCAGCACTTATAGAGTGAGATCTTTGTGACTTATAGAGAGAGGAGCAGAGTGACAGCTGCATAACTTATAGAGTGAGACCTGTGTGACTTATAGAGAGAGGAGCAGAGTGACAGCTGCATAACTTATAGAGTGAGATCTGTGTGACTTATAGAGAGAGGAGCAGAGTGACAGCTGCAGAACTTATAGAGTGAGACCTGTGTGACTTATAGAGAGAGGAGCAGAGTGAGAGCTGCAGAACTTATAGAGTGAGACCTGTGTGACTTATAGAGAGAGGAGCAGAGTGACAACTGCAGAACTTATAGAGTGAGATCTGTGCGACTTATAGAGAGAGGAGCAGAGTGAGAGCTGCAGAACTTATAGAGTGAGACCTGTGTGACTTATAGAGAGAGGAGCAGAGTGACAGCTGCATCACTTATAGAGTGAGATCTGTGCGACTTATAGAGAGAGGAGCAGAGTGACAGCTGCAGAACTTATAGAGTGACATCTGTGCGACTTATAGAGAGAGGAGCAGAGTGAGAGCTGCAGAACTTATAGAGTGAGACCTGTGCGGCTTATAGAGAGAGGAGCAGAGTGACAGCTGCATAACTTATAGAGTGAGATCTGTGTGACTTATAGAGAGAGGAGCAAAGTGACAGCTGCATAACTTATAGAGTGAGATCTGTGTGACTTATAGAGAGAGGAGCAGAGTGAGAGCTGCAGAACTTATAGAGTGAGACCTGTGCGACTTATAGAGAGAGGAGCAGAGTGACAGCTGCATAACTTATAGAGTGAGATCTGTGCGATTTATAGAGAGAGGAGCAGAGTGACAGCTGCATAACTTATAGAGTGAGATCTGTGCGATTTATAGAGAGAGGAGCAGAGTGACAGCTGCATAACTTATAGAGTGAGACCTGTGTGACTTATAGAGAGAGGAGCAGAGTGACAGCTGCCGAACTTATAGAATGAGATCTGTGTGACTTATAGAGAGAGGAGCAGAGTGAGAGCTGCATAACTTATAGAGTGAGATCTGTGTGACTTATAGAGAGAGGAGCAGAGTGACAGCTGCATAACTTATAGAGTGAGACCTGTGTGACTTATAGAGAGAGGAGCAGAGTGAGAGCTGCATAACTTATAGAGTGAGACCTGTGTGACTTATAGAGAGAGGAGCAGAGTGACAGCTGCATAACTTATAGAGTGAGACCTGTGTGACTTATAGAGAGAGGAGCAGAGTGCGAGCTGCAGAACTTATAGAGTGAGACCTGTGTGACTTATAGAGAGAGGAGCAGAGTGACAGCTGCATAACTTATAGAGTGAGATCTGTGTGACTTATAGAGAGAGGAGCAGAGTGACAGCTGCATAACTTATAGAGTGAGATCTGTGTGACTTATAGAGAGAGGAGCAGAGTGACAGCTGCATAACTTATAGAGTGAGACCTGTGCGACTTATAGAGAGAGGAGCAGAGTGACAGCTGCATAACTTATAGAGTGAGATCTGTGTGACTTATAGAGAGAGGAGCAGAGTGACAGCTGCAGCACTTATAGAGTGAGATCTTTGTGACTTATAGAGAGAGGAGCAGAGTGACAGCTGCATAACTTATAGAGTGAGACCTGTGTGACTTATAGAGAGAGGAGCAGAGTGACAGCTGCATAACTTATAGAGTGAGATCTGTGTGACTTATAGAGAGAGGAGCAGAGTGACAGCTGCAGAACTTATAGAGTGAGACCTGTGTGACTTATAGAGAGAGGAGCAGAGTGAGAGCTGCAGAACTTATAGAGTGAGACCTGTGTGACTTATAGAGAGAGGAGCAGAGTGACAACTGCAGAACTTATAGAGTGAGATCTGTGCGACTTATAGAGAGAGGAGCAGAGTGAGAGCTGCAGAACTTATAGAGTGAGACCTGTGTGACTTATAGAGAGAGGAGCAGAGTGACAGCTGCATCACTTATAGAGTGAGATCTGTGCGACTTATAGAGAGAGGAGCAGAGTGACAGCTGCAGAACTTATAGAGTGACATCTGTGCGACTTATAGAGAGAGGAGCAGAGTGAGAGCTGCAGAACTTATAGAGTGAGACCTGTGCGACTTATAGAGAGAGGAGCAGAGTGACAGCTGCATAACTTATAGAGTGAGATCTGTGTGACTTATAGAGAGAGGAGCAAAGTGACAGCTGCATAACTTATAGAGTGAGATCTGTGTGACTTATAGAGAGAGGAGCAGAGTGAGAGCTGCAGAACTTATAGAGTGAGACCTGTGCGACTTATAGAGAGAGGAGCAGAGTGACAGCTGCATAACTTATAGAGTGAGATCTGTGCGATTTATAGAGAGAGGAGCAGAGTGACAGCTGCATAACTTATAGAGTGAGATCTGTGCGACTTATAGAGAGAGGAGCAGAGTGACAGCTGCATAACTTATAGAGTGAGACCTGTGTGACTTATAGAGAGAGGAGCAGAGTGACAGCTGCCGAACTTATAGAGTGAGATCTGTGTGACTTATAGAGAGAGGAGCAGAGTGACAGCTGCAGAACTTATAGAGTGAGACCTGTGTGACTTATAGAGAGAGGAGCAGAGTGACAGCTGCATAACTTATAGAGTGAGACCTGTGTGACTTATAGAGAGAGGAGCAGAGTGAGAGCTGCATAACTTATAGAGTGAGACCTGTGTGACTTATAGAGAGAGGAGCAGAGTGACAGCTGCATAACTTATAGAGTGAGACCTGTGTGACTTATAGAGAGAGGAGCAGAGTGACAGCTGCATAACTTATAGAGTGAGACCTGTGTGACTTATAGAGAGAGGAGCAGAGTGACAGCTGCAGAACTTATAGAGTGAGATCTGTGTGACTTATAGAGAGAGGAGCAGAGTGACAGCTGCATAACTTATAGAGTGAGACCTGTGTGACTTATAGAGAGAGGAGCAGAGTGACAGCTGCAGAACTTATAGAGTGAGACCTGTGTGACTTATAGAGAGAGGAGCAGAGTGAGAGCTGCAGAACTTATAGAGTGAGACCTGTGTGACTTATAGAGAGAGGAGCAGAGTGACAGCTGCATAACTTATAGAGTGAGATCTGTGTGACTTATAGAGAGAGGAGCAGAGTGACAGCTGCATAACTTATAGAGTGAGATCTGTGCGACTTATAGAGAGAGGAGCAGAGTGAGAGCTGCATAACTTATAGAGTGAGATCTGTGCGACTTATAGAGAGAGGAGCAGAGTGACAGCTGCATAACTTATAGAGTGAGATCTGTGTGACTTATAGAGAGAGGAGCAGAGTGACAGCTGCATAACTTATAGAGTGAGATCTGTGTGACTTATAGAGAGAGGAGCAGAGTGAGAGCTGCAGAACTTATAGAGTGAGACCTGTGTGACTTATAGAGAGAGGAGCAGAGTGACAGCTGCAGAACTTATAGAGTGAGACCTGTGTGACTTATAGAGAGAGGAGCAGAGTGACAGCTGCATAACTTATAGAGTGAGATCTGTGTGACTTATAGAGAGAGGAGCAGAGTGAGAGCTGCAGAACTTATAGAGTGAGACCTGTGTGACTTATAGAGAGAGGAGCAGAGTGAGAGCTGCATAACTTATAGAGTGAGACCTGTGTGACTTATAGAGAGAGGAGCAGAGTGAGAGCTGCATAACTTATAGAGTGAGATCTGTGTGACTTATAGAGAGAGGAGCAGAGTGACAGCTGCATAACTTATAGAGTGAGACCTGTGTGACTTATAGAGAGAGGAGCAGAGTGACAGCTGCAGAACTTATAGAGTGAGATCTGTGTGACTTATAGAGAGAGGAGCAGAGTGACAGCTGCATAACTTATAGAGTGAGATCTGTGTGACTTATAGAGAGAGGAGCAGAGTGACAGCTGCAGAACTTATAGAGTGAGACCTGTGTGACTTATAGAGAGAGGAGCAGAGTGAGAGTTGCAGAACTTATAGAGTGAGACCTGTGTGACTTATAGAGAGAGGAGCAGAGTGAGAGCTGCAGAACTTATAGAGTGAGACCTGGGTGACTTATAGAGAGAGGAGCAGAGTGACAGCTGCAGAACTTATAGAGTGAGATCTGTGTGACTTATAGAGAGAGGAGCAGAGTGACAGCTGCATAACTTATAGAGTGAGACCTGTGCGACTTATAGAGAGAGGAGCAGAGTGACAGCTGCATAACTTATATAGTGAGACCTGTGTGACTTATAGAGAGAGGAGCAGAGTGACAGCTGCATAACTTATAGAGTGAGACCTGTGTGACTTATAGAGAGAGGAGCAGAGTGAGAGCTGCATAACTTATAGAGTGAGACCTGTGTGACTTATAGAGAGAGGAGCAGAGTGACAGCTGCAGAACTTATAGAGTGAGACCTGTGTGACTTATAGAGAGAGGAGCAGAGTGACAGCTGCAGAACTTATAGAGTGAGACCTGTGTGACTTATAGAGAGAGGAGCAGAGTGACAGCTGCAGAACTTATAGAGTGAGATCTGTGTGACTTATAGAGAGAGGAGCAGAGTGACAGCTGCATAACTTATAGAGTGAGACCTGTGTGACTTATAGAGAGAGGAGCAGAGTGACAGCTGCAGAACTATAGGGTGAGACCTGTGTGACTTATAGAGAGAGGAGCAGAGAGAGAGCTGCAGAACTTATAGAGTGAGACCTGTGTGACTTATAGAGAGAGGAGCAGAGTGACAGCTGCATAACATTATAGAGTGAGATCTGTGTGACTTATAGAGAGAGGAGCAGAGTGACAGCTGCATAACTTATAGAGTGAGATCTGTGCGACTTATAGAGAGAGGAGCAGAGTGACCAGCTGCATAACTTATTAGAGTGAGACCTGTGCGACTTATAGAGAGAGGAGCAGAGTGACAGCTGCATAACTTATAGAGTGAGACCTATGCGACTTATAGAGAGAGGAGCAGAGTGACAGCTGCATAACTTATAGAGTGAGATCTGTGTGACTTATAGAGAGAGGAGCAGAGTGACAGCTGCATAACTTATAGAGTGAGACCTGTGTGACTTATAGAGAGAGGAGGAGAGTGAGAGCTGCATAACTTATAGAGTGAGACCTGTGTGACTTATAGAGAGAGGAGCAGAGTGAAGCTGCATAACTTATAGAGTGAGACCTGTGTGACTTATAGAGAGAGGAGCAGAGTGACAGCTGCATAACTTATAGAGTGAGACCTGTGTGACTTATAGAGAGAGGAGCAGAGTGACAGCTGCAGAACTTATAGAGTGAGATCTGTGTGACTTATAGAGAGAGGAGCAGAGTGACAGCTGCATAACTTATAGAGTGAGATCTGTGTGACTTATAGAGAGAGGAGCAGAGTGACAGCTGCAGAACTTATAGAGTGAGACCTGTGTGACTTATAGAGAGAGGAGCAGAGTGAGAGTTGCATAACTTATAGAGTGAGACCTGTGTGACTTATAGAGAGAGGAGCAGAGTGACAGCTGCATAACTTATAGAGTGAGATCTGTGTGACTTATAGAGAGAGGAGCAGAGTGACAGCTGCATAACTTATAGAGTGAGACCTGTGTGACTTATAGAGAGAGGAGCAGAGTGACAGCTGCATAACTTATAGAGTGGAGATCTGTGTGACTTATAGAGAGAGGAGCAGAGTGACAGCTGCATAACTTATAGAGTGAGATCTGTGCGGACTTATAGAGAGAGGAGCAGAGTGACAGCTGCAGAACTTATAGAGTGAGATCTGTGTGACTTATAGAGAGAGGAGCAGAGTGACAGCTGCATAACTTATAGAGTGAGACCTGTGTGACTTATAGAGAGAGGAGCAGAGTGACAGCTGCATAACTTATAGAGTGAGACCTGTGTGACTTATAGAGAGAGGAGCAGAGTGACAGCTGCATAACTTATAGAGTGAGACCTGTGTGACTTATAGAGAGAGGAGCAGAGTGACAGCTGCATAACTTATAGAGTGAGACCTGTGCGACTTATAGAGAGAGGAGCAGAGTGAGAGCTGCATAACTTATAGAGTGAGATCTGTGTGACTTATAGAGAGAGGAGCAGAGTGACAGCTGCATAACTTATAGAGTGAGACCTGTGCGACTTATAGAGAGAGGAGCAGAGTGACAGCTGTATAACTTATAGAGTGAGACCTGTGTGACTTATAGAGAGAGGAGCAGAGTGAGAGCTGCAGAACTTATAGAGTGAGACCTGTGTGACTTATAGAGAGAGGAGCAGAGTGAGAGCTGCATAACTTATAGAGTGAGACCTGTGTGACTTATAGAGAGAGGAGCAGAGTGACAGCTGCATAACTTATAGAGTGAGACCTGTGTGACTTATAGAGAGAGGAGCAGAGTGACAGCTGCATAACTTATAGAGTGAGACCTGTGTGACTTATAGAGAGAGGAGCAGAGTGACAGCTGCATAACTTATAGAGTGAGACCTGTGCGACTTATAGAGAGAGGAGCAGAGTGACAGCTGCATATCTTATAGAGTGAGACCTGTGTGACTTATAGAGAGAGGAGCAGAGTGACAGCTGCATAACTTATAGAGTGAGACCTGTGTGACTTATAGAGAGAGGAGCAGAGTGACAGCTGCATAACTTATAGAGTGAGATCTGTGCGACTTATAGAGAGAGGAGCAGAGTGACAGCTGCATAACTTATAGAGTGAGATCTGTGTGACTTATAGAGAGAGGAGCAGAGTGAGAGCTGCATAACTTATAGAGTGAGACCTGTGTGACTTATAGAGAGAGGAGCAGAGTGACAGCTGCAGAACTTATAGAGTGAGATCTGTGTGACTTATAGAGAGAGGA
Source organism: Bombina bombina (assembly GCF_027579735.1). NCBI lineage: Eukaryota > Metazoa > Chordata > Amphibia > Anura > Bombinatoridae > Bombina > Bombina bombina. The sequence continues at coordinate 384,651,438 of NC_069505.1, forward strand.
GCAGAGTGACAGCTGCATAACTTATAGAGTGAGATCTGTGTGACTTATAGAGAGAGGAGCAGAGTGACAGCTGCATAACTTATAGAGTGAGATCTGTGTGACTTATAGAGAGAGGAGCAGAGTGACAGCTGCATAACTTATAGAGTGAGACCTGTGTGACTTTTAGAGAGAGGAGCAGAGTGACAGCTGCATAACTTATAGAGTGAGATCTGTGTGACTTATAGAGAGAGGAGCAGAGTGAGAGCTGCATAACTTATAGAGTGAGACCTGTGTGACTTATAGAGAGAGGAGCAGAGTGACAGCTGCAGAACTTATAGAGATGAGATCTGTGTGACTTATAGAGAGAGGAGCAGAGGTGACAGCTGCATAACTTATAGAGTGAGACCTGTGTGACTTATAGAGAGAGGAGCAGAGTGAGAGCTGCATAACTTATAGAGAGAGATCTGTGTGACTTATAGAGAGAGGAGCAGAGGTGAGTGACAGCTGCATAATTATAGAGAGAGAGAGATCTTGTGACTTATAGAGAGAGGAGCAGAGTGACAGCTGCATAACTTATAGAGTGAGACTGTGTGACTTATAGAGAGAGGAGCAGAGTGGACAGCTGCATAACTTTATCGAGTGAGATCTGTGCGACTTATAGAGGAGAGGAAGCAGTGAAGTGACATGCTGCATACTTATAGAGTGAGATATCTGTGTGACTTAGTAGTAGAGAGGAGCAGAGTGACAGCTGCAGAACTTATAGAATGAGATCTTGTTTGACTTATAGAGAGAGGAGCAGAGTGTGACAGCTGATAACTTATAGCGTGAGACCAGAGTGATTATAGAGAGAGGAGCAGAATGACAGCTGCATAACTTATAGAGTGAGACCTGTGTGACTTATAGAGAGAGGAGCAGAGTGACAGCTGCATAACTTATAGAGTGAGACCTGTGTGACTTATAGAGAGAGGAGCAGAGTGACAGCTGCATAACTTATAGAGTGAGACCTGTGCGACTTATAGAGAGAGGAGCAGAGTGACAGCTGCATAACTTATAGAGTGAGACCTGTGTGACTTATAGAGAGAGGAGCAGAGTGACAGCTGCATAACTTATAGAGTGAGACCTGTGTGACTTATAGAGAGAGGAGCAGAGTGACAGCTGCATAACTTATAGAGTGAGATCTGTGCGACTTATAGAGAGAGGAGCAGAGTGACAGCTGCATAACTTATAGAGTGAGATCTGTGTGACTTATAGAGAGAGGAGCAGAGTGAGAGCTGCATAACTTATAGAGTGAGACCTGTGTGACTTATAGAGAGAGGAGCAGAGTGACAGCTGCAGAACTTATAGAGTGAGATCTGTGTGACTTATAGAGAGAGGAGCAGAGTGACAGCTGCATAACTTAATAGAGTGAGACCTGTGTGACTTATAGAGAGAGGAGCAGAGTGACAGCTGCATAACCTTATAGAGTGGAGACCTGTGTGACTTATAGAGAGAGGAGCAGAGGTGACAGCTGCATAACTTATAGAGTGAGACTGTTGTGACTTATAGAGAGAGGAGCAGAGTGACAGCTGCATAACTTATAGAGTGAGATCTGTGTGACTTATAGAGAGAGGAGCAGAGTGAGAGCTGCATAACTTATAGAGTGAGACCTGTGTGACTTATAAGAGAGGAGCAAAGGTGACAGCTGCAGAACTTATAGAATGAGATCTGTGTGACTTATAGAGAGAGGAGCAGAGTGACAGGCTGCATAACTTAAGAGTGAGACCTGTGTGACTTATAGAGAGAAGAGGAGCAGAGTGAGCAGCTGCATAACTTATAGAGAGATCTGTGTGACTTATAGAGAGAGGAGCAGAGTGACAGCTGCATAACTTATAGAGTGAGGATCTGTGTGACTTATAGAGAGATGAGCAGAGTGACAGCTGGCATAACTTATAGAGTGAGACCTGTGCGACTTATAGAGAGAGGAGCAGAGTGGACATGCTGCATAACTTATAGAGTGAGACCCTGTGCGACTTATAGAGAGAGGAGCAGAGTGACAGCTGCATAACTTATAGGAGTGAGGAACTATGGCGACTTATAGATGAGAGGAGCAGAGTGAGAGCTGCAGAACTTATATAGTGAGGACCTGTGGTGACTTATGAAGAGAGGAGCAGAGTTGAACAGCTGCATAACTTATAGAGGTGAGATCTGTGCGACTTATAGAGAGAGGAGCAGAGTGACAGCTGCATAACTTATAGAGTGAGATCTGTGTGACTTATAGAGAGAGGAGCAGAGTGACAGCTGCATAACTTATAGAGTGAGACCTGTGTCGACTTATAGAGAGAGGAGCAGAGGTGGACAGCTGCCGAACTTATAGAGTGAGGATATGTGTGGACTTAAAGAGAGAGGAGCAGAGTGACAGCTGTATAACTTATAGAGTGAGACCTGTGCGACTTATAGAGAGAGGAGCAGAGTGAAAGCTGCAGAACTTATAGAGTGAAATTCTGTGTGACTATAGAGAGAGGAGCAGAGTGACAGCTGCAGAACTTATAGAGTGAGACCTGTGTGACTTATAGAGAGAGGAGCAGAGTGACAGCTGCATAACTTATAGAGTGAGACCTGTGTGACTTATAGAGAGAGGAGCAGAGTGACAGCTGCATAACTTATAGAGTGAGGACCTGTGTGACTTATAGAGAGGAGGAGCAGAGTGACAGCTGCATAACTTTAGGAGTGAGACCTGTGCGACTTATAGAGAGAGGAGCAGAGTGACAGCTGCATAACTTATAGAGTGAGACCTGTGTGACTTATAGAGAGAGGAGCAGAGTGACAGCTGCATAACTTATAGAGTGAGATCTGTGTGACTTATAGAGAGAGGAGCAGAGTGAGAGCTGCATAACTTATAGAGTGAGACCTGTGTGAACTTATAGAGAGAGGAGCAGAGTGACAGCTGCAGAACTTATAGAGTGAGAGTCTGTGTGACTTATAGAGAGAGGAGCAGAGTGACAGCTGCATAACTTATAGAGTGAGATCTGTGTGACTTATAGAGAGGAGGAGCAGAGTGACAGCTGCATAACTTATAGAGTGAGGATCTGTGTGACTTATAGAGAGAGGAGCAGAGGTGACAGCTGCATAACTTATAGAGTGAGACCTGTGTGACTTATAGAGAGAGGGAGCAGAGTGACAGCTGCATAACTTATAGAGTGAGACCTGGTGTGACTTTATAGAGAGAGGAGGCAGGAGTGACAGCTGCATAACATTTAGAGTTGAGATCTGTGTGACTTATAGAGAGAGGAGCAGGTAGTGAGAGCTGCATAACTTATAGAGTGAGACCTGTGTGACTTATAGAGAGAGGAGCAGAGTGACAGCTGCCGAACTTATAGAGTGAGACCTGTGTGACTTATAGAGAGAGGAGCAGAGTGACAGCTGCAGAACTTATAGAGTGAGATCTGTGTGACTTATAGAGAGAGGAGCAGAGTGACAGCTGCATAACTTATAGAGTGAGACCTGTGTGACTTATAGAGAGAGGAGCAGAGTGACAGCTGCATAACTTATAGAGAGAGATCTGTGTGACTTATAGAGAGAGGAGCAGAGTGACAGCTGCATAACTTATAGAGTGAGACCTGTGTGACTTATAGAGAGAGGAGCAGAGTGACAGCTGCATAACTTATAGAGAGAGATCTGTGTGACTTATAGAGAGAGGAGCAGAGTGACAGCTGCATAACTTATAGAGAGAGATCTGTGTGACTTATAGAGAGAGGAGCAGAGTGACAGCTGCATAACTTATAGAGTGAGACCTGTGTGACTTATAGAGAGAGGAGCAGAGTGACAGCTGCATAACTTATCGAGTGAGATCTGTGCGACTTATAGAGAGAGGAGCAGAGTGACAGCTGCATAACTTATAGAGTGAGATCTGTGTGACTTATAGAGAGAGGAGCAGAGTGACAGCTGCAGAACTTATAGAATGAGATCTGTGTGACTTATAGAGAGAGGAGCAGAGTGACAGCTGCATAACTTATAGAGTGAGACCTGTGTGACTTATAGAGAGAGGAGCAGAATGACAGCTGCAGAACTTATAGAGGTGAGACCTGTGTGACTTTATAGAGAGAGGAGCTGAGTGACAGCGGCCAGAACTTATAGAGTGAGATCTGTGTGACTTATAGAGAGAGGAGCAAGTGACAGCTGCATAACTTATAGAGTGAGATCTGTGTACTTAGAGAGAGAGTGGAGGGGGAAAGGAGGCAGATGACAGCTGCATAACTTATAGAGTGAGACCTGTGCGACTTATAGAGTGAGGAGCAGAGTGCCAGCTGCAGAACTTTATAGTGTGAGCACCTGTGTGACTTATAGAGAGAGGAGGCAGAGTGACAGCTGCATAACTATAGAGTGAGAACCTGTGTGACTTAAGAGAGAGGAGCAGAGTGAGAGCGTCATAACTATAGAGTGAGACCTGTGTGACTTATAGAGAGAGGAGCAGAGTGACAGCTGCATAACTTATAGAGTGAGACCTGTGTGACTTATAGAGAGAGGAGCAGAATGACAGCTGCAGAACTTATAGAGTGAGACCTGTGTGACTTATAGAGAGAGGAGCAGAGTGACAGCTGCAGAACTTATAGAGTGAGATCTGTGTGACTTATAGAGAGAGGAGCAGAGTGACAGCTGCATAACTTATAGAGTGAGACCTGTGTGACTTATAGAGAGAGGAGCAGAGTGACAGCTGCATAACTTATAGAGTGAGACCTATGCGACTTATAGAGAGAGGAGCAGAGTGAGAGCTGCAGAACTTATATAGTGAGACCTGTGTGACTTATAGAGAGAGGAGCAGAATGACAGCTGCATAACTTATAGAGTGAGACCTGTGTGACTTATAGAGAGAGGAGCAGAGTGAGAGCTGCATAACTTATAGAGTGAGACCTGTGTGACTTATAGAGAGAGGAGCAGAGTGACAGCTGCATAACTTATAGAGTGAGACCTGTGTGACTTATAGAGAGAGGAGCAGAATGACAGCTGCAGAACTTATAGAGTGAGACCTGTGTGACTTATAGAGAGAGGAGCAGAGTGACAGCTGCAGAACTTATAGAGTGAGACCTGTGTGACTTATAGAGAGAGGAGCAGAGTGACAGCTGCATAACTTATAGAGTGAGATCTGTGTGACTTATAGAGAGAGGAGCAGAGTGAGAGCTGCATAACTTATAGAGTGAGACCTGTGTGACTTATAGAGAGAGGAGCAGAGTGACAGCTGCAGAACTTATAGAGTGAGACCTGTGTGACTTATAGAGAGAGGAGCAGAGTGACAGCTGCATAACTTATAGAGTGAGACCTGTGTGACTTATAGAGAGAGGAGCAGAGTGACAGCTGCATAACTTATAGAGTGAGATCTGTGTGACTTATAGAGAGAGGAGCAGAGTGAGAGCTGCATAACTTATAGAGTGAGACCTGTGTGACTTATACAGAGAGGAGCAGAGTGACAGCTGCAGAACTTATAGAATGAGATCTGTGTGACTTATAGAGAGAGGAGCAGAGTGACAGCTGCATAACTTATAGAGTGAGACCTGTGTGACTTATAGAGAGAGGAGCAGAGTGAGAGCTGCATAACTTATAGAGAGAGATCTGTGTGACGTATAGAGAGAGGAGCAGAGTGACAGCTGCATAACTTATAGAGTGAGATCTGTGTGACTTATAGAGAGATGAGCAGAGTGACAGCTGCATAACTTATAGAGTGAGACCTGTGCGACTTATAGAGAGAGGAGCAGAGTGACAGCTGCATAACTTATAGAGTGAGACCTGTGCGACTTATAGAGAGAGGAGCAGAGTGACAGCTGCATAACTTATAGAGTGAGACCTATGCGACTTATAGAGAGAGGAGCAGAGTGAGAGCTGCAGAACTTATATAGTGAGACCTGTGTGACTTATAGAGAGAGGAGCAGAGTGACAGCTGCATAACTTATAGAGTGAGATCTGTGCGACTTATAGAGAGAGGAGCAGAGTGACAGCTGCATAACTTATAGAGTGAGATCTGTGTGACTTATAGAGAGAGGAGCAGAGTGACAGCTGCATAACTTATAGAGTGAGACCTGTGTGACTTATAGAGAGAGGAGCAGAGTGACAGCTGCCGAACTTATAGAGTGAGATATGTGTGACTTATAGAGAGAGGAGCAGAGTGACAGCTGTATAACTTATAGAGTGAGACCTGTGTGACTTATAGAGAGAGGAGCAGAGTGAAAGCTGCAGAACTTATAGAGTGAAATCTGTGTGACTTATAGAGAGAGGAGCAGAGTGACAGCTGCAGAACTTATAGAGTGAGACCTGTGTGACTTATAGAGAGAGGAGCAGAGTGACAGCTGCATAACTTATAGAGTGAGACCTGTGTGACTTATAGAGAGAGGAGCAGAGTGACAGCTGCATAACTTATAGAGTGAGACCTGTGTGACTTATAGAGAGAGGAGCAGAGTGACAGCTGCATAACTTATAGAGTGAGACCTGTGCGACTTATAGAGAGAGGAGCAGAGTGACAGCTGCATAACTTATAGAGTGAGACCTGTGTGACTTATAGAGAGAGGAGCAGAGTGACAGCTGCATAACTTATAGAGTGAGATCTGTGTGACTTATAGAGAGAGGAGCAGAGTGAGAGCTGCATAACTTATAGAGTGAGACCTGTGTGACTTATAGAGAGAGGAGCAGAGTGACAGCTGCAGAACTTATAGAGTGAGATCTGTGTGACTTATAGAGAGAGGAGCAGAGTGACAGCTGCATAACTTATAGAGTGAGATCTGTGTGACTTATAGAGAGAGGAGCAGAGTGACAGCTGCATAACTTATAGAGTGAGATCTGTGTGACTTATAGAGAGAGGAGCAGAGTGACAGCTGCATAACTTATAGAGTGAGACCTGTGTGACTTATAGAGAGAGGAGCAGAGTGACAGCTGCATAACTTATAGAGTGAGACCTGTGTGACTTATAGAGAGAGGAGCAGAGTGACAGCTGCATAACTTATAGAGTGAGATCTGTGTGACTTATAGAGAGAGGAGCAGAGTGAGAGCTGCATAACTTATAGAGTGAGACCTGTGTGACTTATAGAGAGAGGAGCAGAGTGACAGCTGCCGAACTTATAGAGTGAGACCTGTGTGACTTATAGAGAGAGGAGCAGAGTGACAGCTGCAGAACTTATAGAGTGAGACCTGTGTGACTTATAGAGAGAGGAGCAGAGTGACAGCTGCATAACTTATAGAGTGAGACCTGTGTGACTTATAGAGAGAGGAGCAGAATGACAGCTGCAGAACTTATAGAGTGAGACCTGTGTGACTTATAGAGAGAGGAGCAGAGTGACAGCTGCAGAACTTATAGAGTGAGATCTGTGTGACTTATAGAGAGAGGAGCAGAGTGACAGCTGCATAACTTATAGAGTGAGACCTGTGCGACTTATAGAGAGAGGAGCAGAGTGACAGCTGCATAACTTATAGAGTGAGACCTATGCGACTTATAGAGAGAGGAGCAGAGTGAGAGCTGCAGAACTTATATAGTGAGACCTGTGTGACTTATAGAGAGAGGAGCAGAGTGACAGCTGCATAACTTATAGAGTGAGACCTGTGTGACTTATAGAGAGAGGAGCAGAGTGAGAGCTGCATAACTTATAGAGTGAGACCTGTGTGACTTATAGAGAGAGGAGCAGAGTGACAGCTGCATAACTTATAGAGTGAGACCTGTGTGACTTATAGAGAGAGGAGCAGAGTGACAGCTGCAGAACTTATAGAGTGAGACCTGTGTGACTTATAGAGAGAGGAGCAGAGTGACAGCTGCAGAACTTATAGAGTGAGACCTGTGTGACTTATAGAGAGAGGAGCAGAGTGACAGCTGCATAACTTATAGAGTGAGATCTGTGTGACTTATAGAGAGAGGAGCAGAGTGAGAGCTGCATAACTTATAGAGTGAGACCTGTGTGACTTATAGAGAGAGGAGCAGAATGACAGCTGCAGAACTTATAGAGTGAGACCTGTGTGACTTATAGAGAGAGGAGCAGAGTGACAGCTGCATAACTTATAGAGTGAGACCTGTGTGACTTATAGAGAGAGGAGCAGAGTGACAGCTGCATAACTTATAGAGTGAGATCTGTGTGACTTATAGAGAGAGGAGCAGAGTGAGAGCTGCATAACTTATAGAGTGAGACCTGTGTGACTTATAGAGAGAGGAGCAGAGTGACAGCTGCATAACTTATAGAGTGAGATCTGTGTGACTTATAGAGAGATGAGCAGAGTGACAGCTGCATAACTTATAGAGTGAGACCTGTGCGACTTATAGAGAGAGGAGCAGAGTGACAGCTGCATAACTTATAGAGTGAGACCTGTGCGACTTATAGAGAGAGGAGCAGAGTGACAGCTGCATAACTTATAGAGTGAGACCTATGCGACTTATAGAGAGAGGAGCAGAGTGAGAGCTGCAGAACTTATATAGTGAGACCTGTGTGACTTATAGAGAGAGGAGCAGAGTGACAGCTGCATAACTTATAGAGTGAGATCTGTGCGACTTATAGAGAGAGGAGCAGAGTGACAGCTGCATAACTTATAGAGTGAGATCTGTGTGACTTATAGAGAGAGGAGCAGAGTGACAGCTGCATAACTTATAGAGTGAGACCTGTGTGACTTATAGAGAGAGGAGCAGAGTGACAGCTGCATAACTTATAGAGTGAGATCTGTGTGACTTATAGAGAGAGGAGCAGAGTGAGAGCTGCATAACTTATAGAGTGAGACCTGTGTGACTTATAGAGAGAGGAGCAGAGTGACAGCTGCCGAACTTATAGAGTGAGACCTGTGTGACTTATAGAGAGAGGAGCAGAGTGACAGCTGCAGAACTTATAGAGTGAGACCTGTGTGACTTATAGAGAGAGGAGCAGAGTGACAGCTGCATAACTTATAGAGTGAGACCTGTGTGACTTATAGAGAGAGGAGCAGAATGACAGCTGCAGAACTTATAGAGTGAGACCTGTGTGACTTATAGAGAGAGGAGCAGAGTGACAGCTGCAGAACTTATAGAGTGAGATCTGTGTGACTTATAGAGAGAGGAGCAGAGTGACAGCTGCATAACTTATAGAGTGAGACCTGTGCGACTTATAGAGAGAGGAGCAGAGTGACAGCTGCATAACTTATAGAGTGAGACCTATGCGACTTATAGAGAGAGGAGCAGAGTGAGAGCTGCAGAACTTATATAGTGAGACCTGTGTGACTTATAGAGAGAGGAGCAGAGTGACAGCTGCATAACTTATAGAGTGAGACCTGTGTGACTTATAGAGAGAGGAGCAGAGTGAGAGCTGCATAACTTATAGAGTGAGACCTGTGTGACTTATAGAGAGAGGAGCAGAGTGACAGCTGCATAACTTATAGAGTGAGACCTGTGTGACTTATAGAGAGAGGAGCAGAGTGACAGCTGCAGAACTTATAGAGTGAGACCTGTGTGACTTATAGAGAGAGGAGCAGAGTGACAGCTGCAGAACTTATAGAGTGAGACCTGTGTGACTTATAGAGAGAGGAGCAGAGTGACAGCTGCATAACTTATAGAGTGAGATCTGTGTGACTTATAGAGAGAGGAGCAGAGTGAGAGCTGCATAACTTATAGAGTGAGACCTGTGTGACTTATAGAGAGAGGAGCAGAATGACAGCTGCAGAACTTATAGAGTGAGACCTGTGTGACTTATAGAGAGAGGAGCAGAGTGACAGCTGCATAACTTATAGAGTGAGACCTGTGTGACTTATAGAGAGAGGAGCAGAGTGACAGCTGCATAACTTATAGAGTGAGATCTGTGTGACTTATAGAGAGAGGAGCAGAGTGAGAGCTGCATAACTTATAGAGTGAGACCTGTGTGACTTATAGAGAGAGGAGCAGAGTGACAGCTGCATAACTTATAGAGTGAGATCTGTGTGACTTATAGAGAGATGAGCAGAGTGACAGCTGCATAACTTATAGAGTGAGACCTGTGCGACTTATAGAGAGAGGAGCAGAGTGACAGCTGCATAACTTATAGAGTGAGACCTGTGCGACTTATAGAGAGAGGAGCAGAGTGACAGCTGCATAACTTATAGAGTGAGACCTATGCGACTTATAGAGAGAGGAGCAGAGTGAGAGCTGCAGAACTTATATAGTGAGACCTGTGTGACTTATAGAGAGAGGAGCAGAGTGACAGCTGCATAACTTATAGAGTGAGATCTGTGCGACTTATAGAGAGAGGAGCAGAGTGACAGCTGCATAACTTATAGAGTGAGATCTGTGTGACTTATAGAGAGAGGAGCAGAGTGACAGCTGCATAACTTATAGAGTGAGACCTGTGTGACTTATAGAGAGAGGAGCAGAGTGACAGCTGCCGAACTTATAGAGTGAGACCTGTGCGACTTATAGAGAGAGGAGCAGAGTGAAAGCTGCAGAACTTATAGAGTGAAATCTGTGTGACTTATAGAGAGAGGAGCAGAGTGACAGCTGCAGAACTTATAGAGTGAGACCTGTGTGACTTATAGAGAGAGGAGCAGAGTGACAGCTGCATAACTTATAGAGTGAGACCTGTGTGACTTATAGAGAGAGGAGCAGAGTGACAGCTGCATAACTTATAGAGTGAGACCTGTGTGACTTATAGAGAGAGGAGCAGAGTGACAGCTGCATAACTTATAGAGTGAGACCTGTGCGACTTATAGAGAGAGGAGCAGAGTGACAGCTGCATAACTTATAGAGTGAGACCTGTGTGACTTATAGAGAGAGGAGCAGAGTGACAGCTGCATAACTTATAGAGTGAGATCTGTGTGACTTATAGAGAGAGGAGCAGAGTGAGAGCTGCATAACTTATAGAGTGAGACCTGTGTGACTTATAGAGAGAGGAGCAGAGTGACAGCTGCAGAACTTATAGAGTGAGATCTGTGTGACTTATAGAGAGAGGAGCAGAGTGACAGCTGCATAACTTATAGAGTGAGATCTGTGTGACTTATAGAGAGAGGAGCAGAGTGACAGCTGCATAACTTATAGAGTGAGATCTGTGTGACTTATAGAGAGAGGAGCAGAGTGACAGCTGCATAACTTATAGAGTGAGACCTGTGTGACTTATAGAGAGAGGAGCAGAGTGACAGCTGCATAACTTATAGAGTGAGACCTGTGTGACTTATAGAGAGAGGAGCAGAGTGACAGCTGCATAACTTATAGAGTGAGATCTGTGTGACTTATAGAGAGAGGAGCAGAGTGAGAGCTGCATAACTTATAGAGTGAGACCTGTGTGACTTATAGAGAGAGGAGCAGAGTGACAGCTGCCGAACTTATAGTGTGAGACCTGTGTGACTTATAGAGAGAGGAGCAGAGTGACAGCTGCAGAACTTATAGAGTGAGATCTGTGTGACTTATAGAGAGAGGAGCAGAGTGACAGCTGCATAACTTATAGAGTGAGACCTGTGTGACTTATAGAGAGAGGAGCAGAGTGACAGCTGCATAACTTAGGAGAGAGATCTGTGTGACTTTAAGAGAGGAGCAGAGTGACAGCTGCATAACTTATAGAGTGAGACCTGTGTGACTTATAGAGAGGCGGTCAGAGTGACAGCTGCAGAACTTATAGAGATGAGATCGTGTGACTTAGTAGAGAGAGGAGCAGGAGGACAGCTGCATAACTTATAGATGAGATCTGTGTGACTTATAGAGAGAGGTGGGAGCAGAGTGACGAGCTGCATAACTTGATAGAGTGAGACCTGTGTGACTTATAGAGAGAGGAAGCAGAAGTGACAGCTGCATAACTTATCGAGTGAGGACTGTGCGACTTATATAGAGAGGAGCAGAGTGACAGCTGCATAACTTATAGAGTGAGGAATCTTGATGACTTATAGAGAGAGGGAGCAGAGTGACAGCTGCAGAACTTATAGAAGTGAGATCTGTGTGACTTATAAGAGAGGAGCAGAGTGACAGCTGCATAACTTATAGAGGTAGACCTGTGGTGACTTATAGAGAGAGGAGCAGAATGACAGCTGCAGAACTTATAGAGTGAGACCTGTGTGACTTATAGAGAGAGGAGCAGAGTGACAGCTGCAGAACTTATAGAGTGAGATCTGTGTGACTTATAGAGAGAGGAGCAGAGTGACAGCTGCATAACTTATAGAGTGAGACCTGTGCGACTTATAGAGAGAGGAGCAGAGTGACAGCTGCATAACTTATAGAGTGAGACCTATGCGACTTATAGAGAGAGGAGCAGAGTGAGAGCTGCAGAACTTATATAGTGAGACCTGTGTGACTTATAGAGAGAGGAGCAGAGTGACAGCTGCATAACTTATAGAGTGAGACCTGTGTGACTTATAGAGAGAGGAGCAGAGTGAGAGCTGCATAACTTATAGAGTGAGACCTGTGTGACTTATAGAGAGAGGAGCAGAGTGACAGCTGCATAACTTATAGAGTGAGACCTGTGTGACTTATAGAGAGAGGAGCAGAATGACAGCTGCAGAACTTATAGAGTGAGACCTGTGTGACTTATAGAGAGAGGAGCAGAGTGACAGCTGCAGAACTTATAGAGTGAGATCTGTGTGACTTATAGAGAGAGGAGCAGAGTGACAGCTGCATAACTTATAGAGTGAGACCTGTGCGACTTATAGAGAGAGGAGCAGAGTGACAGCTGCATAACTTATAGAGTGAGACCTATGCGACTTATAGAGAGAGGAGCAGAGTGAGAGCTGCAGAACTTATATAGTGAGACCTGTGTGACTTATAGAGAGAGGAGCAGAATGACAGCTGCATAACTTATAGAGTGAGACCTGTGTGACTTATAGAGAGAGGAGCAGAGTGAGAGCTGCATAACTTATAGAGTGAGACCTGTGTGACTTATAGAGAGAGGAGCAGAGTGACAGCTGCATAACTTATAGAGTGAGACCTGTGTGACTTATAGAGAGAGGAGCAGAATGACAGCTGCAGAACTTATAGAGTGAGACCTGTGTGACTTATAGAGAGAGGAGCAGAGTGACAGCTGCAGAACTTATAGAGTGAGACCTGTGTGACTTATAGAGAGAGGAGCAGAGTGACAGCTGCATAACTTATAGAGTGAGATCTGTGTGACTTATAGAGAGAGGAGCAGAGTGAGAGCTGCATAACTTATAGAGTGAGACCTGTGTGACTTATAGAGAGAGGAGCAGAATGACAGCTGCAGAACTTATAGAGTGAGACCTGTGTGACTTATAGAGAGAGGAGCAGAGTGACAGCTGCATAACTTATAGAGTGAGACCTGTGTGACTTATAGAGAGAGGAGCAGAGTGACAGCTGCATAACTTATAGAGTGAGATCTGTGTGACTTATAGAGAGAGGAGCAGAGTGAGAGCTGCATAACTTATAGAGTGAGACCTGTGTGACTTATACAGAGAGGAGCAGAGTGACAGCTGCAGAACTTATAGAATGAGATCTGTGTGACTTATAGAGAGAGGAGCAGAGTGACAGCTGCATAACTTATAGAGTGAGACCTGTGTGACTTATAGAGAGAGGAGCAGAGTGAGAGCTGCATAACTTATAGAGAGAGATCTGTGTGACGTATAGAGAGAGGAGCAGAGTGACAGCTGCATAACTTATAGAGTGAGATCTGTGTGACTTATAGAGAGATGAGCAGAGTGACAGCTGCATAACTTATAGAGTGAGACCTGTGCGACTTATAGAGAGAGGAGCAGAGTGACAGCTGCATAACTTATAGAGTGAGACCTGTGCGACTTATAGAGAGAGGAGCAGAGTGACAGCTGCATAACTTATAGAGTGAGACCTATGCGACTTATAGAGAGAGGAGCAGAGTGAGAGCTGCAGAACTTATATAGTGAGACCTGTGTGACTTATAGAGAGAGGAGCAGAGTGACAGCTGCATAACTTATAGAGTGAGATCTGTGTGACTTATAGAGAGAGGAGCAGAGTGACAGCTGCATAACTTATAGAGTGAGATCTGTGTGACTTATAGAGAGAGGAGCAGAGTGACAGCTGCATAACTTATAGGAGTGGAGACCTGTGGTGACTATAGAGAGAGGAGCAGAGTGACAGCTGCCGAACTTATAGAGTGAGATATGTGTGACTTATAGAGGAGGAGAGCAAGTGACAGCTGTATAAACTTATAGAGGTGAGACCTGTGTGACTTATAGAGAGAGGAGCAGAGGTGAAAGCTGCAGAACTTATAGAGTGAAATCTGTTGTGACTTATAGAGAGAGGAGCAGAGTGACAGGCTTGCAGAACTTATAGAGTGTAGACCGCTGTGCGACTTATAAGAGAGGAGCAGAGTGACAGCCTGCATAACTTAGAGAGTGGAGACCTGTGTGACTTTATAGAGAGAGGGGAGCAGAGTGGACAGCTGCTATAACTTATAGAGTGGAGACCTGTGTGACTTATAGAGAGAGGAGCAGAGTGACAGCTGCATAACTTATAGAGTGATATCTGTGGTGACTTATAGAGAGAGAGCAGAGTGAGAGCTGCATAACTTATAGAGTGGAGACCTGTGTGACATATAGAGAGAGGAGCAGAGTGAGACAGCTGGCATAACTTATAGAGTGAGACCTGTGTGACTTATAGAGAGAGGAGCAGAGGTGACAGCTGCATAAGCTTATAGAGTGAGACCTGTGAGACTTATAGAGAGAGGGAGCAGAGTGACAGGCTGCATAACTTATAGAGTGAGTACTGTGCGACTTATAGAGAGAGGAGCAGAGTGACAGCGTGCAGTAAGCTTATAGAGTGAGACCTGTGTGACTTATAGAGAGAGGAGCAGAGTGACAGCTGCATAGACTTATAGAGTGAGATCTGTGTGACTTATAGAGAGAGGGAGCAGAGTGAGAGCTGCATAACTTATAGAGTGAGACCTGTGTGACTTATAGAGAGGAGCAGATGACAGCTGCAGAACTTAGTAGAGAGAGATCTGTGTGACTTATAGAGAGAGGAGCAGAGTGACAGCTGCAGAACTTATAGAGTGAGATCTGTGGTGACTTATAGGAGAGAGGAGCAGATGTACAGCTGCATAACTTATAGAGTGAGATCTGTGTGACTTATAGAGAGAGGAGCAGAGTGACAGCTTGCATAACTTATAGAGTGAGAGACCTGTGTGACTGTATAGAGAGAGGAGCAGAGTGACAGCTGCATAACTTATAGAGTGAGACCAGTGTGACTTATAGAGAGAGGAGCAGAGTGACAGCTGCATAACTTAGTAGAGTGAATCTGTGTGACTTATAGAGAGAGGAGCAGAGTGGAGAGCTGCATAACTTATAGAGTGAGACCTGTGTGACTTATAGAGAGAGAGCAGAGGGACAGCTGCCGAACTTATAGAGTGAGACCTGTGTGACTGTAGTAGAGGAGAGGACGAGAGTGACAGCTGCAGAACTTATAGAGAGAACCTGTGTGACTTATAGAGAGAGGAGCAGAGTGACAGCTGCAGAACTTATAGAGTGAGACCTGTGTGACTTATAGAGAGAGGAGCAGAATGACAGCTGCAGAACTTATAGAGTGAGACCTGTGTGACTTATAGGAGAGAGGAGCAGATGACAGCTGCAGAACTTATAGAGTGAGATCTGTGTGACTTATAGAGAGAGGAGCAGAGTGACAGCTGCATAACTTATAGAGTGAGACCTGTGCGACTTATAGAGAGAGGAGCAGAGTGACAGCTGCATAACTTATAGAGTGAGACCTAGTGTGCACTTATAGAGAGAGGAGCAGAGTGAGAGCTGGCAGAACTTATATAGGTGAGAACCTGTGTGACTTATAGAGAGAGGAGCAGAGTGACAGGCTGCATAACTTATAGAGTGAGACCTGTGGTGACTTATAGAGAGGAGAGGAGCAGAGTGAGAGGCTGCATAACTTATAGAGTGAGACCTGTGTGACTTATAGAGAGAGGAGCAGAGTGACAGCTGCATAACTTATAGAGTGAGACCTCTGTGTGACTTATAGAGAGAGGAGCAGAAGTGACAGCTGCAGAACTTATAGAGTGAGACCTGTGTGACTTTATAGAGAGAGGAGCAGAGTGGACAGCTGCAGAACTTATAGAGTGAGACCTGTGTGACTTAATAGAGAGGGAGTAGCAGAGGTGACAGCTGCATAACGTTATAGAGTGAGATCTGTGTGACTTATAGAGAGAGGGAGGAGCAGGAGTGAGAGCTGCATAACTATAGAGGTGAGACCTGTGGTGACTTATAGAGAGAGGGAGCAGAATGACAGCTGCAGAACTTAGAGAGTGAGACCTGGGTGACTTATAGAGAGAGGAGCAGAGTGACAGCTGCATAACTTATAGAGTGGAGACCTGTGTGACTTATAGAGAGAGGAGCAGAGTGACAGCTGCATAACTTAGAAGAGTGAGATCGTGTGTGGACTTAAGTAGAGAGAGGAGCAGAGTGAGAGCTGCATAACTTATAGATGAGACCTGTGTGACTTATAAGGAGAGAGGAGCAGAGTGGACAGCTGCGATAACTTATAGAGTGAGATCTGTGTGACTTATAGAGAGATGAGCAGAGGTGACAGCTGCATAACTTATAGGAGGTGAGACCTGTGCGACTTATAGAGAGAGGAGCAGAGGTGACAGCTTCATAACTTATAGAGTGAGACCTGTGCGACTTATAGAGAGAGGAGCAGAGTGACAGCTGCATAACTTATAGAGAGAGACCTAGTGCGACTTATAGAGAGAGGAGCAGAGTGAGAGCTGCAGACTTATAGAGTGAGACCTGTGTGACTTATAGAGAGAGGAGCAGAGTGACAGCTGCATAACTTATAGAGTGAGATCTGTGCGACTTATAGAGAGAGGAGCAGAGTGACAGCTGCATAACTTATAGAGTGAGATCTGTGTGACTTATAGAGAGGAGGAGCAGAGTGACAGCTGCATAACTTATAGAGTGAGACCTGTGTGGACTTATAGAGAGAGGAGCAGAGTGACAGCTGCCTAACTTATAGAGTGAGATATGTGTGACTTATAGAGAGAGGAGCAGAGTGACAGCTGTATAACTTATAGAGTGAGACCTGTGTGACTTATAGAGAGAGGAGCAGAGTGAAAAGCTGCAGAACCTTATAGAGTGAGAGTCTGTGTGACTTTATAGAGAGAGGAGCAGGAAGTGACAGCTGCAAGAACTTATAGAGTGAGACCTGTGTGACCTTATAGAAGAGAGGAGCAGAGTGACAGCTGCATAACTTATAGAGTGAGACCTGTGAGACTTATAGAGAGAGGAGCAGAGTGAGCAGCTGCATAACTTATAGAGTGAGACCTGTGTGACTTATAGAGAGAGGAGCAGAGTGACAGCTGCATAACTTATAGAGTGAGACCTGTGCGACTTATAGAGAGAGGAGCAGAGTGAGCAGCTGCATAACTTATAGAGTGAGACCTGTGGTGACTTATAGAGAGAGGAGCAGAGTGACAGCTGCATAACTTATAGAGTGAGATCTGTGTGGACTTATAGAGAGAGGAGCAAGTGAGAGCTGCATAACTTATAGAGTGAGACCTGTGTGACTTATAGAGAGAGGAGCAGAGTGACAGCTGCAGAACTTATAGAGTGAGATCTGTGTGACTTATAGAGAGAGGAGCAGAGTGACAGCTGCATAACTTATAGAGTGAGATCTGTGTGACTTATAGAGAGAGGAGCAGAGTGACAGCTGCATAACTTATAGAGTGAGATCTGGTGGACTTATAGAGAGAGGAGCAGAGTGACAGCTGCATAACTTATAGAGTGAGAGCTGTGTGACTTATAGAGAGGAGCAGAGTGACAGCTGCATAACTTATAGAGTGAGACCTGTGTGACTTATAGAGAGAGGAGCAGAGTGACAGGCTGCATAACTTATAGAGTGAGATCTGTGTGACTTATAGAGAGAGGAGCAGAGTGAGAGCTGCATAACTTATAGAGTGAGACCTGTGTGACTTATAGAGAGAGGAGCAGAGTGACAGCTGCCGAACTTATAGAGTGAGACCTGTGTGACTTATAGAGAGAGGAGCAGAGTGACAGCTGCAGAACTTATAGAGTGAGATCTGTGTGACTTATAGAGTGAGGAGCAGAGTGACAGCTGCATAACTTATAGAGTGATACCTGTGTGACTTATAGAGAGAGGAGCAGAGTGACAGCTGCATAACTTATAGAGAGAGATCTGTGTGACTTATAGAGAGAGGAGCAGAGTGACAGCTGCATAACTTATAGAGTGAGACCTGTGGGACTTATAGAGAGAGGAGCAGAGTGACAGCTGCATAACTTATAGAGAGAGATCTGTGTGACTTATAGAGAGAGGAGCAGAGTGACAGCTGCATAACTTATAGAGAGAGATCTGTGTGACTTATAGAGAGAGGAGCAGAGTGACAGCTGCATAACTTATAGAGTGAGACCTGTGTGACTTATAGAGAGAGGAGCAGAGTGACAGATGCATAACTTATCGAGTGAGATCTGTGCGACTTATAGAGAGAGGAGCAGAGTGACAGCTGCATAACTTATAGAGTGAGATCTGTGTGACTTATAGAGAGAGGAGCAGAGTGACAGCTGCAGAACTTATAGAATGAGATCTGTGTGACTTATAGAGAGAGGAGCAGAGTGACAGCTGCATAACTTATAGAGTGAGACCTGTGTGACTTATAGAGAGAGGAGCAGAGTGAGAGCTGCATAACTTATAGAGAGAGATCTGTGTGACTTATAGAGAGAGGAGCAGAGTGACAGCTGCATAACTTATAGAGTGAGACCTGTGTGACTTATAGAGAGAGGAGCAGAATGACAGCTGCAGAACTTATAGAGTGAGACCTGTGTGACTTATAGAGAGAGGAGCAGAGTGACAGCTGCAGAACTTATAGAGTGAGATCTGTGTGACTTATAGAGAGAGGAGCAGAGTGACAGCTGCATAACTTATAGAGTGAGACCTGTGCGACTTATAGAGAGAGGAGCAGAGTGACAGCTGCATAACTTATAGAGTGAGACCTATGCGACTTATAGAGAGAGGAGCAGAGTGAGAGCTGCAGAACTTATATATTGAGACCTGTGTGACTTATAGAGAGAGGAGCAGAGTGACAGCTGCATAACTTATAGAGTGAGACCTGTGTGACTTATAGAGAGAGGAGCAGAGTGAGAGCTGCATAACTTATAGAGTGAGACCTGTGTGACTTATAGAGAGAGGAGCAGAGTGACAGCTGCATAACTTATAGAGTGAGACCTGTGTGACTTATAGAGAGAGGAGCAGAATGACAGCTGCAGAACTTATAGAGTGAGACCTGTGTGACTTATAGAGAGAGGAGCAGAGTGACAGCTGCAGAACTTATAGAGTGAGATCTGTGTGACTTATAGAGAGAGGAGCAGAGTGACAGCTGCATAACTTATAGAGTGAGACCTGTGTGACTTATAGAGAGAGGAGCAGAGTGACAGCTGCAGAACTTATAGAGTGAGACCTGTGTGACTTATAGAGAGAGGAGCAGAGTGAGAGCTGCAGAACTTATAGAGTGAGACCTGTGTGACTTATAGAGAGAGGAGCAGAGTGACAGCTGCATAACATATAGAGTGAGATCTGTGTGACTTATAGAGAGAGGAGCAGAGTGACAGCTGCATAACTTATAGAGTGAGATCTGTGCGACTTATAGAGAGAGGAGCAGAGTGAGAGCTGCATAACTTATAGAGTGAGACCTGTGTGACTTATAGAGAGAGGAGCAGAGTGACAGCTGCATAACTTATAGAGTGAGACCTGTGTGACTTATAGAGAGAGGAGCAGAATGACAGCTGCATAACTTATAGAGTGAGACCTGTGTGACTTATAGAGAGAGGAGCAGAGTGACAGCTGCATAACTTATAGAGTGAGACCTGTGTGACTTATAGAGAGAGGAGCAGAATGACAGCTGCAGAACTTATAGAGTGAGACCTGTGTGACTTATAGAGAGAGGAGCAGAGTGACAGCTGCAGAACTTATAGAGTGAGATCTGTGTGACTTATAGAGAGAGGAGCAGAGTGACAGCTGCATAACTTATAGAGTGAGACCTGTGTGACTTATAGAGAGAGGAGCAGAGTGACAGCTGCAGAACTTATAGAGTGAGACCTGTGTGACTTATAGAGAGAGGAGCAGAGTGAGAGCTGCAGAACTTATAGAGTGAGACCTGTGTGACTTATAGAGAGAGGAGCAGAGTGACAGCTGCATAACATATAGAGTGAGATCTGTGTGACTTATAGAGAGAGGAGCAGAGTGACAGCTGCATAACTTATAGAGTGAGATCTGTGCGACTTATAGAGAGAGGAGCAGAGTGAGAGCTGCATAACTTATAGAGTGAGATCTGTGCGACTTACAGAGAGAGGAGCAGAGTGACAGCTGCATAACTTATAGAGTGAGATCTGTGTGACTTATAGAGAGAGGAGCAGAGTGAGAGCTGCAGAACTTATAGAGTGAGACCTGTGTGACTTATAGAGAGAGGAGCAGAGTGACAGCTGCAGAACTTATAGAGTGAGACCTGTGTGACTTATAGAGAGAGGAGCAGAGTGACAGCTGCATAACTTATAGAGTGAGATCTGTGTGACTTATAGAGAGAGGAGCAGAGTGAGAGCTGCAGAACTTATAGAGTGAGACCTGTGTGACTTATAGAGAGAGGAGCAGAGTGAGAGCTGCATAACTTATAGAGTGAGATCTGTGTGACTTATAGAGAGAGGAGTAGAGTGAGAGCTGCATAACTTATAGAGTGAGACCTGTGTGACTTATAGAGAGAGGAGCAGAGTGACAGCTGCAGAACTTATAGAGTGAGATCTGTGTGACTTATAGAGAGAGGAGCAGAGTGACAGCTGCATAACTTATAGAGTGAGACCTGTGCGACTTATAGAGAGAGGAGCAGAGTGACAGCTGCATAACTTATAGAGTGAGACCTATGCGACTTATAGAGAGAGGAGCAGAGTGAGAGCTGCAGAACTTATATAGTGAGACCTGTGTGACTTATAGAGAGAGGAGCAGAGTGACAGCTGCATAACTTATAGAGTGAGACCTGTGTGACTTATAGAGAGAGGAGCAGAGTGAGAGCTGCATAACTTATAGAGTGAGACCTGTGTGACTTATAGAGAGAGGAGCAGAGTGACAGCTGCATAACTTATAGAGTGAGACCTGTGTGACTTATAGAGAGAGGAGCAGAATGACAGCTGCAGAACTTATAGAGTGAGACCTGTGTGACTTATAGAGAGAGGAGCAGAGTGACAGCTGCAGAACTTATAGAGTGAGATCTGTGTGACTTATAGAGAGAGGAGCAGAGTGACAGCTGCATAACTTATAGAGTGAGACCTGTGTGACTTATAGAGAGAGGAGCAGAGTGACAGCTGCAGAACTTATAGAGTGAGACCTGTGTGACTTATAGAGAGAGGAGCAGAGTGAGAGCTGCAGAACTTATAGAGTGAGACCTGTGTGACTTATAGAGAGAGGAGCAGAGTGACAGCTGCATAACATATAGAGTGAGATCTGTGTGACTTATAGAGAGAGGAGCAGAGTGACAGCTGCATAACTTATAGAGTGAGATCTGTGCGACTTATAGAGAGAGGAGCAGAGTGAGAGCTGCATAACTTATAGAGTGAGATCTGTGCGACTTACAGAGAGAGGAGCAGAGTGACAGCTGCATAACTTATAGAGTGAGATCTGTGTGACTTATAGAGAGAGGAGCAGAGTGAGAGCTGCAGAACTTATAGAGTGAGACCTGTGTGACTTATAGAGAGAGGAGCAGAGTGACAGCTGCAGAACTTATAGAGTGAGACCTGTGTGACTTATAGAGAGAGGAGCAGAGTGACAGCTGCATAACTTATAGAGTGAGATCTGTGTGACTTATAGAGAGAGGAGCAGAGTGAGAGCTGCAGAACTTATAGAGTGAGACCTGTGTGACTTATAGAGAGAGGAGCAGAGTGAGAGCTGCATAACTTATAGAGTGAGATCTGTGTGACTTATAGAGAGAG
Source organism: Bombina bombina (assembly GCF_027579735.1). Classification (NCBI taxonomy): domain Eukaryota; kingdom Metazoa; phylum Chordata; class Amphibia; order Anura; family Bombinatoridae; genus Bombina; species Bombina bombina. The sequence continues at coordinate 384,673,245 of NC_069505.1, forward strand.
GAGTAGAGTGAGAGCTGCATAACTTATAGAGTGAGACCTGTGTGACTTATAGAGAGAGGAGCAGAGTGAGAGCTGCATAACTTATAGAGTGAGACCTGTGTGACTTATAGAGAGAGGAGCAGAGTGACAGCTGCATAACTTATAGAGTGAGACCTGTGTGACTTATAGAGAGAGGAGCAGAGTGACAGCTGCATAACTTATAGAGTGAGATCTGTGTGACTTATAGAGAGAGAGCAGAGTGACAGCTGCATAACTTATAGAGTGAGATCTGTGTGACTTATAGAGAGAGGAGCAGAGTGACAGCTGCATAACTTATAGAGTGAGACCTGTGTGACTTATAGAGAGAGGAGCAGAGTGACAGCTGCAGAACTTATAGAGTGAGACCTGTGTGACTTATAGAGAGAGGAGCAGAGTGACAGCTGCATAACTTATAGAGTGAGATCTGTGTGACTTATAGAGAGAGGAGCAGAGTGACAGCTGCATAACTTATAGAGTGAGACCTGTGTGACTTATAGAGAGAGGAGCAGAGTGACAGCTGCAGAACTTATAGAGTGAGATCTGTGTGACTTATAGAGAGAGGAGCAGAGTGACAGCTGCATAACTTATAGAGTGAGATCTGTGTGACTTATAGAGAGAGGAGCAGAGTGACAGCTGCAGAACTTATAGAGTGAGATCTGTGCGACTTATAGAGAGAGGAGCAGAGTGACAGCTGCATAACTTATAGAGGTGAGACCATTGTGACTTATAGAGAGAGGAGCAGGAGTGAGCAGCTGCAGAACTTATAGAGTAGAGACCTGTGTGACTTATAGAGAGAGGAGCAGAGTGACAGCTGCATAACTTATAGAGTGAGACCTGTGTGACTTATAGAGAGAGGAGCAGAGTGAGACAGCTGCATAACTTATAGAGTGAGACCTGTGTGACTTATAGAGAGAGGAGCAGAGTGACAGCTGCATAACTTATAGAGTGAGACCTGTGTGACTTATAGAGAGAGGAGCAGAGTGAGAGCTGCATAACTTATAGAGTGAGATCTGTGTGACTTATAGAGAGAGGAGCAGAGTGACAGCTGCATACCTTATAGAGTGAGACCTGTGCTGACTTATAGAGAGAGGAGCAGTGTGACAGCTGCATAACTTATAGAGTGAGACCTGTGTGACTTATAGAGAGAGGGAGCAGAGTGAGAGCTGCGAGAACTTATAGAGTGAGACCTGTGTGACTTATAGAGAGAGGAGCAGAGTGAGAGCTGCAGAACTTATAGAGTGAGACCTGTGTGACTTATAGAGAGAGGAGCAGAGTGACAGCTGCATAACTTATAGAGTGAGACCTGTGTGACTTATAGAGAGAGGAGCAGAGTGACAGCTGCATAACTTATAGAGTGAGACCTGTGTGACTTATAGAGAGAGGAGCAGAGTGACAGCTGCATAACTTATAGAGTGAGACCTGTGCGACTTATAGAGAGAGGAGCAGAGTGACAGCTGCATAACTTATAGAGTGAGACCTGTGTGACTTATAGAGAGAGGAGCAGAGTGACAGCTGCATAACTTATAGAGTGAGACCTGTGTGACTTATAGAGAGAGGAGCAGAGTGACAGCTGCATAACTTATAGAGTGAGATCTGTGCGACTTATAGAGAGAGGAGCAGAGTGACAGCTGCATAACTTATAGAGTGAGATCTGTGTGACTTATAGAGAGAGGAGCAGAGTGAGAGCTGCATAACTTATAGAGTGAGATCTGTGTGACTTATAGAGAGAGGAGCAGAGTGACAGCTGCAGAACTTATAGAGTGAGATCTGTGTGACTTATAGAGAGAGGAGCAGAGTGACAGCTGCATAACTTATAGAGTGAGATCTGTGTGACTTATAGAGAGAGGAGTAGAGTGACAGCTGCATAACTTATAGAGTGAGATCTGTGTGACTTATAGAGAGAGGAGCAGAGTGACAGCTGCATAACTTATAGAGTGAGACCTGTGTGACTTATAGATAGAGGAGCAGAGTGACAGCTGCATAACTTATAGAGTGAGATCTGTGTGACTTATAGAGAGAGGAGCAGAGTGAGAGCTGCATAACTTATAGAGTGAGACCTGTGTGACTTATAGAGAGAGGAGCAGAGTGACAGCTGCAGAACTTATAGAGTGAGATCTGTGTGACTTATAGAGAGAGGAGCAGAGTGACAGCTGCATAACCTATAGAGTGAGACTTGTGTGACTTATAGAGAGAGGAGCAGAGTGAGAGCTGCATAACTTATAGAGAGAGATCTGTGTGACTTATAGAGAGAGGAGCAGAGTGACAGCTGCATAACTTATAGAGTGAGATCTGTGTGACTTATAGAGAGAGGAGCAGAGTGACAGCTGCATAACTTATAGAGTGAGACCTGTGCGACTTATAGAGAGAGGAGCAGAGTGACAGCTGTATAACTTATAGAGTGAGACCTGTGCGACTTATAGAGAGAGGAGCAGAGTGACAGCTGCATAACTTATAGAGTGAGACCTATGCGACTTATAGAGAGAGGAGCAGAGTGAGAGCTGCAGAACTTATAGAGTGAGACCTGTGTGACTTATAGAGAGAGGAGCAGAGTGACAGCTGCATAACTTATAGAGTGAGATCTGTGCTGACTTATAGAGAGAGGAGCAGAGTAGACAGCTGCATAACTTATAGAGTGAGATCTGTGTGACTTATAGAGAGAGGAGCAGAGTGACAGCTGCATAACTTATAGAGTGAGACCTGTGTGACTTATAGAGAGAGGAGCAGAGTGACAGCTGCCGAACTTATAGAGTGAGATCTGTGTGACTTATAGAGAGAAGAGCAGAGTGACAGCTGTATAACTTATAGAGTGAGACCTGTGTGACTTATAGAGAGAGGAGCAGAGTGACAGCTGCAGAACTTATAGAGTGAAATCTGTGTGACTTATAGAGAGAGGAGCAGAGTGAGAGCTGCAGAACTTATAGAGTGAGACCTGTGTGACTTATAGAGAGAGGAGCAGAGTGAGAGCTGCAGAACTTATAGAGTGAGACCTGTGTGACTTATAGAGAGAGGAGCAGAGTGACAGCTGCATAACTTATAGAGTGAGACCTGTGTGACTTATAGAGAGAGGAGCAGAGTGACAGCTGCATAACTTATAGAGTGAGACCTGTGTGACTTATAGAGAGAGGAGCAGAGTGACAGCTGCATAACTTATAGAGTGAGACCTGTGCGACTTATAGAGAGAGGAGCAGAGTGACAGCTGCATAACTTATAGAGTGAGACCTGTGTGACTTATAGAGAGAGGAGCAGAGTGACAGCTGCATAACTTATAGAGTGAGATCTGTGTGACTTATAGAGAGAGGAGCAGAGTGAGAGCTGCATAACTTATAGAGTGAGACCTGTGTGACTTATAGAGAGAGGAGCAGAGTGACAGCTGCAGAACTTATAGAGTGAGATCTGTGTGACTTATAGAGAGAGGAGCAGAGTGACAGCTGCATAACTTATAGAGTGAGATCTGTGTGACTTATAGAGAGAGGAGCAGAGTGACAGCTGCATAACTTATAGAGTGAGATCTGTGTGACTTATAGAGAGAGGAGCAGAGTGACAGCTGCATAACTTATAGAGTGAGACCTGTGTGACTTATAGAGAGAGGAGCAGAGTGACAGCTGCATAACTTATAGAGTGAGATCTGTGTGACTTATAGAGAGAGGAGGAGAGTGAGCGCTGCATAACTTATAGAGTGAGACCTGTGTGACTTATAGAGAGAGGAGCAGAGTGACAGCTGCCGAACTTATAGAGTTAGACCTGTGTGACTTATAGAGAGAGGAGCAGAGTGACAGCTGCAGAACTTATAGAGTGAGATCTGTGTGACTTATAGAGAGAGGAGCAGAGTGACAGCTGCATAACTTATAGAGTGAGACCTGTGTGACTTATAGAGAGAGGAGCAGAGTGAAAGCTGCATAACTTATAGAGAGAGATCTGTGTGACTTATAGAGAGAGGAGCAGAGTGACAGCTGCATAACTTATAGAGTGAGACCTGTGTGACTTATAGAGAGAGGAGCAGAGTGACAGCTGCATGACTTATAGAGAGAGATCTGTGTGACTTATAGAGAGAGGAGCAGAGTGACAGCTGCATAACTTATAGAGAGAGATCTGTGTGACTTATAGAGAGAGGAGCAGAGTGACAGCTGCATAACTTATAGAGTGAGACCTGTGTGACTTATAGAGAGAGGAGCAGAGTGACAGCTGCATTACTTATCGAGTGAGATCTGTGCGACTTATAGAGAGAGGAGCAGAGTGACAGCTGCATAACTTATAGAGTGAGATCTGTGTGACTTATAGAGAGAGGAGCAGAGTGACAGCTGCAGAACTTATAGAATGAGATCTGTGTGACTTATAGAGAGAGGAGCAGAGTGACAGCTGCATAACTTATAGAGTGAGACCTGTGTGACTTATAGAGAGAGGAGCAGAGTGAGAGCTGCATAAATTATAGAGAGAGATCTGTGTGACTTATAGAGAGAGGAGCAGAGTGACAGCTGCATAACTTATAGAGTGAGATCTGTGTGACTTATAGAGAGATGAGCAGAGTGACAGCTGCTTAACTTATAGAGTGAGACCTGTGCGACTTATAGAGAGAGGAGCAGAGTGACAGCTGCATAACTTATAGAGTGAGACCTGTGCGACTTATAGAGAGAGGAGCAGAGTGACAGCTGCATAACTTATAGAGTGAGACCTATGCGACTTATAGAGAGAGGAGCAGAGTGAGAGCTGCAGAACTTATATAGTGAGACCTGTGTGACTTATAGAGAGAGGAGCAGAGTGACAGCTGCATAACTTATAGAGTGAGATCTGTGCGACTTTTAGAGAGAGGAGCAGAGTGACAGCTGCATAACTTATAGAGTGAGATCTGTGTGACTTATAGAGAGAGGAGCAGAGTGACAGCTGCATAACTTATAGAGTGAGACCTGTGTGACTTATAGAGAGAGGAGCAGAGTGACAGCTGCCGAACTTATAGAGTGAGATATGTGTGACTTATAGAGAGAGGAGCAGAGTGACAGCGGCATAACTTATAGAGTGAGACCTGTGTGACTTATAGAGAGAGGAGCAGAGTGAGAGCTGCAGAACTTATAGAGTGAGACCTGTGTGACTTATAGAGAGAGGAGCAGAGTGAGAGCTGCAGAACTTATAGAGTGAGATCTGTGTGACTTATAGAGAGAGGAGTAGAGTGAGAGCTGCATAACTTATAGAGTGAGACCTGTGTGACTTATAGAGAGAGGAGCAGAGTGATAGCTGCATAACTTATAGAGTGAGATCTGTGTGACTTATAGAGAGAGGAGTAGAGTGAGAGCTGCATAACATATAGAGTGAGACCTGTGTGACTTATAGAGAGAGGAGCAGAGTGACAGCTGCAGAACTTATAGAGTGAGATCTGTGTGACTTATAGAGAGAGGAGCAGAGTGACAGCTGCATAACTTATAGAGTGAGATCTGTGTGACTTATAGAGAGAGGAGCAGAGTGACAGCTGCAGAACTTATAGAGTGAGACCTGTGTGACTTATAGAGAGAGGAGCAGAGTGAGAGCTGCAGAACTTATAGAGTGAGACCTGTGTGACTTATAGAGAGAGGAGCAGAGTGACAGCTGCATAACTTATAGAGTGAGATCTGTGTGACTTATAGAGAGAGGAGCAGAGTGACAGCTGCATAACTTATAGAGTGAGACCTGTGTGACTTATAGAGAGAGGAGCAGAGTGACAGCTGCATAACTTATAGAGTGAGATCTGTGTGACTTATAGAGAGAGGAGCAGAGTGACAGCTGCATAACTTATAGAGTGAGACCTGTGCGACTTATAGAGAGAGGAGCAGAGTGAGAGCTGCATAACTTATAGAGTGAGATCTGTGTGACTTATAGAGAGAGGAGCAGAGTGACAGCTGCATAACTTATAGAGTGAGACCTGTGCGACTTATAGAGAGAGGAGCAGAGTGACAGCTGTATAACTTATAGAGTGAGACCTGTGTGACTTATAGAGAGAGGAGCAGAGTGAGAGCTGCAGAACTTATAGAGTGAGACCTGTGCGACTTATAGAGAGAGGAGCAGAGTGACAGCTGCATAACTTATAGAGTGAGACCTGTGTGACTTATAGAGAGAGGAGCAGAGTGACAGCTGCATAACTTATAGAGTGAGACCTGTGTGACTTATAGAGAGAGGAGCAGAGTGACAGCTGCATAACTTATAGAGTGAGACCTGTGTGACTTATAGAGAGAGGAGCAGAGTGACAGCTGCATAACTTATAGAGTGAGACCTGTGCGACTTATAGAGAGAGGAGCAGAGTGACAGCTGCATAACTTATAGAGTGAGATCTGTGCGACTTATAGAGAGAGGAGCAGAGTGACAGCTGCATAACCTATAGAGTGAGATCTGTGCGACTTATAGAGAGAGGAGCAGAGTGACAGCTGCATAACTTATAGAGTGAGACCTGTGTGACTTATAGAGAGAGGAGCAGAGTCACAGCTGCATAACTTATAGAGTGAGATCTGTGTGACTTATAGAGAGAGGAGCAGAGTGACAGCTGCATAACTTATAGAGTGAGACCTGTGCGACTTATAGAGAGAGGAGCAGAGTGACAGCTGCATAACTTATAGAGTGAGACCTGTGCGACTTATAGAGAGAGGAGCAGAGTGAGAGCTGCAGAACTTATAGAGTGAGACCTGTGTGACTTATAGAGAGAGGAGCAGAGTGACAGCTGCATAACTTATAGAGTGAGATCTGTGTGACTTATAGAGAGAGGAGCAGAGTGACAGCTGCATAACTTGTAGAGTGAGACCTGTGTGACTTATAGAGAGAGGAGCAGAGTGACAGCTGCATAACTTATAGAGTGAGACCTGTGTGACTTATAGAGAGAGGAGCAGAGTGACAGCTGCATAACTTATAGAGTGAGATCTGTGTGACTTATAGAGAGAGGAGCAGAGTGACAGCTGCATAACTTATAGAGTGAGATCTGTGTGACTTATAGAGAGAGGAGCAGAGTGACAGCTTCATAACTTATAGAGTGAGACCTGTGTGACTTATAGAGAGAGGAGCAGAGTGACAGCTGCATAACTTATAGAGTGAGATCTGTGTGACTTATAGAGAGAGGAGCAGAGTGAGAGCTGCATAACTTATAGAGTGAGACCTGTGTGACTTATAGAGAGAGGAGCAGAGTGACAGCTGCAGAACTTATAGAATGAGATCTGTGTGACTTATAGAGAGAGGAGCAGAGTGAGAGCTGCATAACTTATAGAGAGAGATCTGTGTGACTTATAGAGAGAGGAGCAGAGTGACAGCTGCATAACTTATAGAGTGAGATCTGTGTGACTTATAGAGAGATGAGCAGAGTGACAGCTGCATAACTTATAGAGTGAGACCTGTGCGACTTATAGAGAGAGGAGCAGAGTGACAGCTGCATAACTTATAGAGTGAGACCTGTGCGACTTATAGAGAGAGGAGCAGAGTAACAGCTGCATAACTTATAGAGTGAGACCTATGCGACTTATAGAGAGAGGAGCAGAGTGAGAGCTGCAGAACTTATATAGTGAGACCTGTGTGACTTATAGAGAGAGGAGCAGAGTGACAGCTGCATAACTTATAGAGTGAGATCTGTGCGACTTATAGAGAGAGGAGCAGAGTGACAGCTGCATAACTTATAGAGTGAGATCTGTGTGACTTATAGAGAGAGGAGCAGAGTGACAGCTGCATAACTTATAGAGTGAGACCTGTGTGACTTATAGAGAGAGGAGCAGAGTGACAGCTGCATAACTTATAGAGTGAGACCTGTGTGACTTATAGAGAGAGGAGCAGAGTGACAGCTGCAGAACTTATAGAGTGAGAACTGTGTGACTTATAGAGAGAGGAGCAGAGTGACAGCTGCATAACATAGAGTGAGATCTGTGTGACTTATAGAGAGAGGAGCAGAGTGACAGCTGCATAACTTATAGAGTGAGACCTGTGCGACTTATAGAGAGAGGAGCAGAGTGACAGCTGCATAACTTATATAGTGAGATCTGTGTGACTTATAGAGAGAGGAGCAGAGTGACAGCTGCAGAACTTATAGAGTGAAATCTGTGTGACTTATAGAGAGAGGAGCAGAGTGACAGCTGCATAACTTATAGAGTGAGACCTGTGCGACTTATAGAGAGAGGAGCAGAGTGACAGCTGCCGAACTTATAGAGTGAGATCTGTGTGACTTATAGAGAGAGGAGCAGAGTGACAGCTGCAGAACTTATAGAGTGAAATCTGTGTGACTTATAGAGAGAGGAGCAGAGTGAGAGCTGCAGAACTTATAGAGTGAAATCTGTGTGACTTATAGAGAGAGGAGCAGAGTGAGAGCTGCAGAACTTATAGAGTGAGATCTGTGTGACTTATAGAGAGAGGAGCAGAGTGACAGCTGCCGAACTTATAGAGTGAGACCTGTGTGACTTATAGAGAGAGGAGCAGAGTTACAGCTGCATAACTTATAGAGTGAGACCTGTGTGACTTATAGAGAGAGGAGCAGAGTGACAGCTGCATAACTTATAGAGTGAGACCTGTGCGACTTATAGAGAGAGGAGCAGAGTGACAGCTGCATAACTTATAGAGTGAGACCTGTGTGACTTATAGACAGAGGAGCAGAGTGACAGCTGCCGAACTTATAGAGTGAGACCTGTGTGACTTATAGAGAGAGGAGCAGAGTGACAGCTGCATAACGTACAGGGAGTGCAGAATTATTAGGCAAGTTGTATTTTTGAGGATTAATTTTATTATTGAACAACAACCATGTTCTCAATGAACCCAAAAAAACTCATTAATATCAAAGCTGAATAGTTTTGGAAGTAGTTTTTAGTTTGTTTTTAGTTATAGCTATTTTAGGGGGATATCTGTGTGTGCAGGTGACTATTACTGTGCATAATTATTAGGCAACTTAACAAAAAACAAATATATACCCATTTCAATTATTTATTTTTACCAGTGAAACCAATATAACATCTCAACATTCACAAATATACATTTCTGACATTCAAAAACAAAACAAAAACAAATCAGTGACCAATATAGCCACCTTTCTTTGCAAGGACACTCAAAAGCCTGCCATCCATGGATTCTGTCAGTGTTTTGATCTGTTCACCATCAACATTGCGTGCAGCAGCAACCACAGCCTCCCAGACACTGTTCAGAGAGGTGTACTGTTTTCCCTCCTTGTAAATCTCACATTTGATGATGGACCACAGGTTCTCAATGGGGTTCAGATCAGGTGAACAAGGAGGCCATGTCATTAGATTTTCTTCTTTTATACCCTTTCTTGCCAGCCACGCTGTGGAGTACTTGGACGCGTGTGATGGAGCATTGTCCTGCATGAAAATCATGTTTTTCTTGAAGGATGCAGACTTCTTCCTGTACCACTGCTTGAAGAAGGTGTCTTCCAGAAACTGGCAGTAGGACTGGAAGTTGAGCTTGACTCCATCCTCAACCCGAAAAGGCCCCACAAGCTCATCTTTGATGATACCAGCCCAAACCAGTACTCCACCTCCACCTTGCTGGCGTCTGAGTCGGACTGGAGCTCTCTGCCCTTTACCAATCCAGCCACGGGCCCATCCATCTGGCCCATCAAGACTCACTCTCATTTCATCAGTCATTTCATCAGTCCATAAATCCTTGAGATATTTCTTGGCCCAATCTTGACGTTTCAGCTTGTGTGTCTTGTTCAGTGGTGGTCGTCTTTCAGCCTTTCTTACCTTGGCCATGTCTCTGAGTATTGCACACCTTGTGCTTTTGGGCACTCCAGTGATGTTGCAGCTCTGAAATATGGCCAAACTGGTGGCAAGTGGCATCTTGGCAGCTGCACGCTTGACTTTTCTCAGTTCATGGGCAGTTATTTTGCACCTTGGTTTTTCCACACGCTTCTTGCGACCCTGTTGACTATTTTGAATGAAACGCTTGATTGTTCGATGATCACTTTTCAGAAGCTTTGCAATTTTAAGAGTGCTGCATCCCTCTGCAAGATATCTCACTATTTTTGACTTTTCTGAGCCTGTCAAGTCCTTCTTTTGACCCATTTTGCCAAAGGAAAGAAAGTTGCCTAATAATTATGCACACCTGATATAGGGTGTTGATGTCATTAGACCACACCCCTTCTCATTACAGAGATGCACATCACCTAATATGCTTAATTGGTAGTAGGCTTTCGAGCCTATACAGCTTGGAGTAAGACAACATGCATAAAGAGGATGATGTGGTCAAAATACTAATTTGCCTAATAATTCTGCACTCCCTGTATAGAGTGAGACCTGTGTGACTTATAGAGAGAGGAGCAGAGTGACAGCTGCATAACTTATAGAGTGAGACCTGTGCGACTTATAGAGAGAGGAGCAGAGTGACAGCTGCATAACTTATAGAGTGAGATCTGTGCGATTTATAGAGAGAGGAGCAGAGTGACAGCTGCATAACTTATAGAGTGAGATCTGTGCGACTTATAGAGAGAGGAGCAGAGTGACAGCTGCATAACTTATAGAGTGAGATCTGTGTGACTTATAGAGAGAGGACCAGATTGACAGATGCATAACTTATAGAGTGCGACCTGTGTGACTTATAGAGAGAGGAGCAGAGTGACAGCTTCATAACTTATAGAGTGAGATCTGTGCGACTTATAGAGAGAGGAGCAGAGTGACAGCTGCAGAAATTATAGAGTGAGATCTGTGCGACTTATAGAGAGAGGAGCAGAGTGACAGCTGCAGAACTTATAGAGTGAGATCTGTGTGACTTTTAGAGAGAGGAGCAGAGTGACAGCTGCAGAACTTATAGAGTGAGACCTGTGTGACTTATAGAGAGAGGAGCAGAGTGACAGCTGCATAACTTATAGAGTGAGACCTGTGTGACTTATAGAGAGAGGAGCAGAGTGACAGCTGCATAACTTATAGAGTGAGACCTGTGCGACTTATAGAGAGAGGAGCAGAGTGACAGCTGCATAACTTATAGAGTGAGATCTGTGCGACTTATAGAGAGAGGAGCAGAGTGAGAGCTGCAGAACTTATAGAGTGAGACCTGTGCGACTTATAGAGAGAGGAGCAGAGATAGCTGTATGTCTTATAGATAGAGGAGTTTAGAGACAAATTGCTGTGTGTTATAGAGAGGAGTAGAGTGAGAGCTGTTTAACTTATAGGGGCCGATTTACTAATGTGCGAACGGACATTATCCACTGTAGCGGATCATGTCCGTCGCACATCGATAAATGCCGACAGCATACGCATTTATCATTGCACAAGCAGTCCTTGTGAAATGCTTGTGCAATGCCGCCCCCTGCAGATTCACGGCCTCAATCATCCTGATCTATGCAACAGCGTAGAAGAAGATTGCGGTGCGGAGGCGGTAGAGAGGCTGCCGACATCTGCCTGCACGAAGATGGGTCACCAGTGCCAGGAACGAGGATGAAGAAGGCCCAACGTCGCATCAACAGGAGCCGGATTACCCAAGGTGAATACCACTTTTGGGGTTAGTTAGGGTTTTTTGGGGTGTTTTTTTATTTTTAAGATTTTAAGAATAGGGATTTTTATTTTAAGGGCTATTGTAATTTTTTTTAGTGTTGGGGTTTAGGTTTTTTTTAAACTAATTACACCTACTCTAAGCCCCCTAATAAAATAACAAAGACCCCCAAAATAAAAAAATGCCCTACCCTATTCTAAATTAAAAAAAGTTCAAAGCTCTTTTACCTTACCAGCCCTGAAAAGGGACATTTGCGGGGCATACCCCAAATAATTCAGCTCTTTTGCCTGTAAAAAAAAACATACAATACCCCCCCCAACATTACAACCCACCACCCACATACCCCTAATCTAACCCAAACCCCCCTTAACCCCTTAATGACCAAGGACGTACGCCACACGTCCTAAAAAAAAAGACAGTTAATGACCGAGGACGTGTGGCGTACGTCCTTGGTCTGGAAAGCAGCTGGAAGCGATCCTGCTCGCTTCCAGCTGCTTTCCGGTTATTGCAGTGATGCCTCGATATGGAATCATCCTGCAATAACCCCCCTTGGCCATCCGATGCAGAGAGAGCCACTCTGTGGCCCTCTCTGCACCGGACATCGGTGGCCGGTATCGTTGGTGGGTGGGAGCAAGTCTGGGAGGCGGGTGGGCGGCCATCGATGTGCCGAGTGGAGGGAAGGGGGCGGGATCGGGGGCGGGGGGGACGAGAGCGCGCACGGGAGCGCGCGCTTGCACGGGGGTGGCGGGCGCGTGCACGGGGAAGGAGCGGGAGGGAACCGCTACACTACAGAAAAATAAAAGTGGTAAAAGTTAAAAATAAAATGTTTTCAAATATAGAAATAAACATCTAAGGGATCAAGACGGGGTGGGGGGTTGGTCTTGGGGGGGGGGGGGGGAAAGCTACACTACAGAAAAGGGCATTTTTTTTTTTAAAAAAAGGCACATTTGTTGCTAAACTGGGTACTGGCAGACAGCTGCCAGTACCCAAGATGGCGCCTATTAAGGCAGAGGGGGAGGGTTAGAGAGCTGTTTGGTGGGGGATCAGTGAGGTTGGGGGGGGGATCCTACACAGCAGCATATGTAAATATGCCAAAAAAAACCCAAAAAAAAGCCCAAATATAGCTTTTATTTTAGTACTGGCAGAGTTTCTGCCAGTACTTAAGATGGCGGGGACAATTGTGGGGTGGGGGAGGGAAGAGAGCTGTTTGGGAGGGATCAGGGGGTCTCATGTTTCAGGTGGGAGGCTGAGCTCTACACTAAAGCTAAAATTAACCCTGCAAGCTACATAATTAACCCCTTCACTGCTAGCCATAATACACGTGTGAAATGCAGCGGCATTTGGCGGCCTTCTTATTACCAAAATCAACCCCATAGCCATATATGTCTGCTATTTCTGAACAAAGGGGATCCCAGAGAAGCATTTACAACCATTTGTGCCATAATTGCACAAGCTGTTTGTAAATTATTTCAGTGAGAAACCTAAAATTGTGAAAAATTTAACGTTTTTTTTAATTTGATCGCATTTGGCGGTGAAATGGTGGCATGAAATATACCAAAATTGGCCTAGATCAATACTTGGGGTTGTCTACTACACTACACTAAAGCTAAAAGTATCCCTAAAAGCTCCCTACATGTTCCATAATTAACCCCTTCACTGCTGGGCATAATACACGTGTAGTGCGCAGTGGCATTTAGCAGCCTTCTAATTACTAAAAAGCAACGCCAAAGCCATATATGTCTGCTATTTCTGAACAAAGGGGATCCCAGAGAAGCATTTACAACCATTTAAGCCATAATTGCACAAGCTGTTTGTAAATAATTTCAGTGAGAAACCAAAAGTTTGTGAAAAAATTAGTAAAAAAGTGAATGATTTTTTGTATTTAATCGCATTTGGCGGTGAAATGGTGGCATGAAATATACCAAAATGGGCCTAGATCAATACTTTGGGATGTCTACTAAAAAAAAATATATACATGTCAATGGATATTCAGAGATTCCTGAAAGATATTAGTGTTCTAATGTAACTAGCGCTAATTTTGAAAAATAATGGTTTGGAAATAGCAAAGTGCTATTTGTATTTATGGCCCTATAACTTACAAAAAAAGCAAAGAACATGTAAACATTGGGTATTTCTAAACTCAGGACAAAATTTAGAAACTATTTAGCACAGTGTTTTTTGGTGGTTGTAGATGTGTAACAGATTTTGGGGGTCAAAGTTAGAAAAAGTGTGTTTTTTTTTCAATTTTTTCCTCATATTTTATAATTTTTTTTTAAAGTAAATTATAAGATATGATGAAAATAATGGTATCTTTAGAAAGTCCATTTAATGACGAGAAAAACGGTATATAATATGTGTGGGTACAGTAAATGAGTAAGAGGAAAATTACAGCTAAACACAAACACCGCAGAAATGTAAAAATAGCCTTGGTCCCAAACGGACAGAAAATGGAAAAGTGCTGTGGTCATTAAGGGGTTAAATAAACCTAACACTAAGCCCCTGAAGATCTTCCTACCTTATCTTCACCATGCCAGGTTCACCGATCCGTCCTCCGAAGTCTTCATCCAAGCCTCCGTCTTCATCCAAGCCCAAGCGGGGGCTGGCGATCCATAATCCGGCTGAAGTCTTCTATCAAGCGGCGGCTGAAGAGGTCCAGAAGAGGCTCCAAAGTCTTCCTCCTATCCGGGCAGAAGAGTAGATCCGGACCGGCAACCATCTTCTTCAAAGCGGTGACAAGCGGCTCCATGTTGAAGACCTCCGGCGTGGATCCATCCTCTTCTTGCGACGTCCTAAGTCCGAATGAAGGTTCCTTTAAGGAACGTCATCCAAGATGGCGTCCCTTGAATTCCGATTGGCTGATAGGAATCTATCAGCCAATCGGAATTAAGGTAGGAAAATTCTGATTGGCTGATGGAATCAGCCAATCAGATTCAAGTTCAATCCGATTGGCTGATCCGATCAGCCAATCAGATTGAGCTCTCATTCTATTGGCTGTTCCGATCAGCCAATAGAATGCAAGCTCAATCTGATTGGCTGATCGGATCAGCCAATCGGATTGAACTTGAATCTGATTGGCTGATTCCATCAGCCAATCAGAATTTTCCTACCTAAATTCCGACTGGCTGATAGAATCCTATCAGCCAATCGGAATTCGAGGGACGCCATCTTGGATGACGTCCCTTAAAGGAACCTTCATTCGGACTTAGGACGTCGCAAGAAGAGGATGGATCCACGCCGGAGGTCTTCAACATGGAGCCGCTTGTCACCGCTTTGAAGAAGATGTTTGCCGGTCCGGATCTACTCTTCTGCCCGGATAGGAGGAAGACTTTGGAGCCTCTTCTGGACCTCTTCAGCCGCCGCTTGATAGAAGACTTCAGCCGGATTATGGATCGCCAGCTCCCGCTTGGGCTTGGATGAAGTTGCAAAGTTGCCGGTAAAATAAATATTAATCCTAAACTAGCTACAATATAATTATAATTTATATTGTAGCTATATTAGGGTTTATTTTACAGGTAAGTATTTAGCTTTAAATAGGAATAATTTATTTAATAAGAGTTAATTTATTTCGTTAGATTTAAATTATATTTAACTTAGGGGGGTGTTAGTGTTAGGGTTAGACTTAGCTTTAGGGGTTAATACATTTATTATAGTAGCGGCAAGCTCCGGTCGGCAGATTAGGGGTTAATAATTGAAGTTAGGTGTCGGCGATGTTAGGGAGGGCAGATTAGGGGTTAATACTATTTCTTATAGGGTTATTGAGGCGGGAGTGAGGCGGATTAGGGGTTAATAACTTTATTATAGTAGCGGTGAGATGTGGTCGGCAGATTAGGGGTTAATTATTGTAGGTAGCTGGCGGCGACGTTGTGGGGGGCAGATTAGGGGTTAATAAATATAATATAGGGGTCGACGGTGTTAGGGGCAGCAGATTAGGGGTACATAGGGATAACGTAGGTTGCGGCGGTGTACGGAGCGGCAGATTAGGGGTTAATAATAAAATGCAGGGGTCAGCGATAGCGGCGGCGGCAGAATAGGGGTTAATAAGTGTAAGGTTAGGGGTGTTTAGACTCGGGGTACATGTTAGGGTGTTAGGTGCAGACATAGGAAGTGTTTCCCCATAGTAAACAATGGGGCTGCGTTAGGAGCTGAACGCTGCTTTTTTGCAGGTGTTTTTTCAGTTCAAACTGCCCCATTGTTTCCTATGGGGGAATCGTGCACGAGCACGTTTTTGAAGCTGGCCGCGTCCGTAAGCACCGCTGGTATCGAGAGTTGCAGTTGCGGTAAATATGCTATACGCTTCTTTTTTGGAGCCTAACGCAGCCCTTCTGTGAACTCTAAATACCAGCGGTATTTAAAAGGTGCGGCCAGAAAAAAGCATGCGTAGCTAACGCACCCCTTTGGCCGCAAAACTCTAAATCTAGGCGTTAGATTTTTGTTTTAATTTAGAGGGGGATTAGGTGTTAGGTTAGTTTGCATTTGGGGAATGTGGCGGTATAGGGGTTAATAATTAGATACTTGCAGTGGGTATCTGGTGGTATAGGGGTTAAAAGATATTTGCGGTGGATATCTGTCAGTATTGGGGTTAATAGTTAGATACTTGCTGTGGGGCCATAGAGAGAAGAGCACAGTGAGAGATAGCTGTGTGTTATATAGAGAAGAGCACGGTGAGACATAGCTGTGTGTTATAGAGAGAAGAGCACAGTGAGAGATAGCTGTGTGTGTTATAGAGAGAAGAGCACAGTGAGAGATAGCTGTTTGTGTTATATAGAGAAGAGCACAGTGAGAGATAGCTGTGGGGCCATAGAGAGAAGAACACAGTGAGAGATAGCTGTGTGTGTTATATAGAGAAGAGCACAGTGAGAGATAGCTGTGTGTTATATAGAGAAGAGCACAGTGAGAGATAGCTGTGTGTGTTATAGAGAGAAGAGCACAGTGAGAGAAAGCTGTTTGTGTTATATAGAGAAGAGCACAGTGAGAGATAGCTGTGTGTTATATAGAGAAGAGCACAGTGAGAGATAGCTGTGGGGCCATAGAGAGAAGAACACAGTGAGAGATAGTTGTGTGTGTTATATAGAGAAGAGCACAGTGAGAGATAGCTGTGTGTTATATAGAGAAGAGCACAGTGAGAGATAGCTGTGTGTTATATAGAGAAGAGCACAGTGAGAGATAGCTGTGTGTTATATAGAGAAGAGCACAGTGAGAGGTAGCTGTGTGTTATATAGAGAAGAGCACAGTGAGATATAGCTGTGTGTTATATAGAGAAGAGCACAGTGAGAGATAGCTGTGTGTTATATAGAGAAGAGCACAGTGAGAGATAGCTGTGTGTGTTATATAGAGAAGAGCACAGTGAGAGATAGCTGTGTGTTATATAGAGAAGAGCACAGTGAGAGATAGCTGTGTGTGTTATATAGAGAAGAGCACAGTGAGAGATAGCTGTGTGTTATATAGAGAAGAGCACAGTGAGAGATAGCTGTGTGTGTTATATAGAGAAGAGCACAGTGAGAGATAGCTGTGTGTGTTATATAGAGAAGAGCACAGTGAGAGATAGCTGTGTGTTATATAGAGAAGAGCACAGTGAGAGATAGCTGTGTGTGTTATATAGAGAAGAGCACAGTGAGAGAAAGCTGTGTGTTATATAGAGAAGAGCACAGTGAGAGATAGCTGTGTGTTATATAGAGAAGAGCACAGTGAGAGATAGCTGTGTGTGTTATAGAGAGAAGAGCAGAGTGAGAGATAGCTGTGTGTGTTATAGAGGGAAGAGCACAGTGAGAGAAAGCTGTGTGTGTTATAGAGAGAAGAGCAGAGTGAGAGATAGCTGTGTGTTATATAGAGAAGAGCACAGTGAGAGAAAGCTGTGTGTGTTATATAGAGAAGAGCACAGTGAGAGATAGCTGTGTGTTATATAGAGAAGAGCAGAGTGAGAGATAGCTGTGTGTTATATAGAGAAGCGCACAGTGAGAGATAGCTGTGTGTGTTAGAGAAGAGCACAGTGAGAGATAGCTGTGTGTGTTATATAGAGAAGAACACAGTGAGAGATAGCTGTGTGTGTTAGAGAAGAGCACAGTGAGAGATAGCTGTGTGTGTTATAGAGAAGAGCACAGTGAGAGATAGCTGTGTGTGTTATAGAAAGAAGAGCACAGTAAGAGATAGCTGTGTGTGTTAGAGAAGAGCACAGTGAGAGATAGCTGTGTGTGTTAGAGAAGAGCACAGTGAGAGGTAGCTGTGTGTGTTATATAGAGAAGAGCAGAGTGAGAGATAGCTGTGTGTGTTATAGAAAGAAGAGCACAGTAAGAGATAGCTGTGTGTGTTAGAGAAGAGCACAGTGAGAGATAGCTGTGTGTGTTATATAGAGAAGAACACAGTGAGAGATAGCTGTGTGTGTTATAGAGAGAAGAGCACAGTGAGAGATAGCTGTGTGTGTTAGAGAAGAGCACAGTGAGAGATAGCTGTGTGTGTTAGAGAAGAGCACAGTGAGAGATAGCTGTGTGTGTTAGAGAAGAGCACAGTGAGAGATAGCTGTGTGTGTTAGAGAAGAGCACAGTGAGAGGTAGCTGTGTGTGTTATATAGAGAAGAGCAGAGTGAGAGATAGCTGTGTGTGTTAGAGAAGAGCACAGTGAGAGATAGCTGTGTGTGTTAGAGAAGAGCACAGTGAGAGATAGCTGTGTGTGTTATAGAAAGAAGAGCACAGTGAGAGATAGCTGTGTGTGTTATATAGAGAAGAGCACAGTGAGAGATAGCTGTGTGTGTTAGAGAAGAGCACAGTGAGAGATAGCTGTGTGTGTTAGAGAAGAGCACAGTGAGAGATAGCTGTGTGTGTTATAAAGAGAAGAGCACAGTGAGAGATAGCTGTGTGTGTTATATAGAGAAGAACACAGTGAGAGATAGCTGTGTGTGTTAGAGAAGAGCACAATAAGAGATAGCTGTGTGTGTTATAGAGAGAAGAGCACAGTGAGAGATAGCTGTGTGTTTTATATAGAGAAGAACACAGTGAGAGATAGCTGTGTGTGTTAGAGAAGAGCACAGTGAGAGATAGCTGTGTGTGTTATAGAGAGAAGAGCACAGTGAGAGATAGATGTGTGTGTTAGAGAAGAGCACAGTGAGAGATAGCTGTGTGTGTTAGAGAAGAGCACAGTGAGATATAGCTGTGTGTTAGAGAAGAGCACAGTGAGAGATAGCTGTGTGTGTTAGAGAAGAGCACAGTGAGAGATAGCTGTGTGTGTTAGAGAAGAGCACAGTGAGAGATAGCTGTGTGTGTTATATAGAGAAGAGCACAGTGAGAGATAGCTGTGTGTTATATAGAGAAGAGCACAGTGAGAGATAGCTGTGTGTGTTAGAGAAGAGCACAGTGAGAGATAGCTGTGTGTGTTAGAGAAGAGCACAGTAAGAGATAGCTGTGTGTGTTATATAGAGAAGAGCACAGTGAGAGATAGCTGTGTGTTATATAGAGAAGAGCACAGTGAGAGATAGCTGTGTGTGTTATATAGAGAAGAGCACAGTGAGAGAAAGCTGTGTGTTATATAGAGAAGAGCACAGTGAGAGATAGCTGTGTGTTATATAGAGAAGAGCACAGTGAGAGATAGCTGTGTGTGTTATAGAGAGAAGAGCAGAGTGAGAGATAGCTGTGTGTGTTATAGAGGGAAGAGCACAGTGAGAGAAAGCTGTGTGTGTTATAGAGAGAAGAGCAGAGTGAGAGATAGCTGTGTGTTATATAGAGAAGAGCACAGTGAGAGAAAGCTGTGTGTGTTATATAGAGAAGAGCACAGTGAGAGATAGCTGTGTGTTATATAGAGAAGAGCAGAGTGAGAGATAGCTGTGTGTTATATAGAGAAGCGCACAGTGAGAGATAGCTGTGTGTGTTAGAGAAGAGCACATTGAGAGATAGCTGTGTGTGTTATATAGAGAAGAACACAGTGAGAGATAGCTGTGTGTGTTAGAGAAGAGCACAGTGAGAGATAGCTGTGTGTGTTATAGAGAAGAGCACAGTGAGAGATAGCTGTGTGTGTTATAGAAAGAAGAGCACAGTAAGAGATAGCTGTGTGTGTTAGAGAAGAGCACAGTGAGAGATAGCTGTGTGTGTTAGAGAAGAGCACAGTGAGAGGTAGCTGTGTGTGTTATATAGAGAAGAGCAGAGTGAGAGATAGCTGTGTGTGTTATAGAAAGAAGAGCACAGTAAGAGATAGCTGTGTGTGTTAGAGAAGAGCACAGTGAGAGATAGCTGTGTGTGTTATATAGAGAAGAACACAGTGAGAGATAGCTGTGTGTGTTATAGAGAGAAGAGCACAGTGAGAGATAGCTGTGTGTGTTAGAGAAGAGCACAGTGAGAGATAGCTGTGTGTGTTAGAGAAGAGCACAGTGAGAGATAGCTGTGTGTGTTAGAGAAGAGCACAGTGAGAGATAGCTGTGTGTGTTAGAGAAGAGCACAGTGAGAGGTAGCTGTGTGTGTTATATAGAGAAGAGCAGAGTGAGAGATAGCTGTGTGTGTTAGAGAAGAGCACAGTGAGAGATAGCTGTGTGTGTTAGAGAAGAGCACAGTGAGAGATAGCTGTGTGTGTTATAGAAAGAAGAGCACAGTGAGAGATAGCTGTGTGTGTTATATAGAGAAGAGCACAGTGAGAGATAGCTGTGTGTGTTAGAGAAGAGCACAGTGAGAGATAGCTGTGTGTGTTAGAGAAGAGCACAGTGAGAGATAGCTGTGTGTGTTATAAAGAGAAGAGCACAGTGAGAGATAGCTGTGTGTGTTATATAGAGAAGAACACAGTGAGAGATAGCTGTGTGTGTTAGAGAGAGAAGAGCACAGTGAGAGATAGCTGTGTGTTTTATATAGAGAAAAACACAGTGAGAGATAGCTGTGTGTGTTAGAGAAGAGCACAGTGAGAGATAGCTGTGTGTGTTATAGAGAGAAGAGCACAGTGAGAGATAGATGTGTGTGTTAGAGAAGAGCACAGTGAGAGATAGCTGTGTGTGTTAGAGAAGAGCACAGTGAGATATAGCTGTGTGTTAGAGAAGAGCACAGTGAGAGATAGCTGTGTGTGTTAGAGAAGAGCACAGTGAGAGATAGCTGTGTGTGTTAGAGAAGAGCACAGTGAGAGATAGCTGTGTGTGTTATAGAGAGAAGAGCACAGTGAGAGATAGCTGTGTGTGTTATATAGAGAAGAACACAGTGAGAGATAGCTGTGTGTGTTAGAGAAGAGCACAGTGAGAGATAGCTGTGTGTGTTATAGAGAGAAGAGCACAGTGAGAGATAGCTGTGTGTGTTATATAGAGAAGAGCACAGTGAGAGATAGCTGTGTGTGTTAGAGAAGAGCACAGTGAGATATAGCTGTGTGTGTTATATAGAGAAGAGCACAGTGAGAGATAGCTGTGTGTGTTAGAGAAGAGCACAGTGAGAGATAGCTGTGTGTGTTAGAGAAGAGCACAGTAAGAGATAGCTGTGTGTGTTATAGAGAGAAGAGCACAGTGAGAGATAGCTGTGTGTGTTATATAGAGAAGAGCACAGTGAGAGATAGCTGTGTGTGTTAGAGAAGAGCACAGTGAGAGATAGCTGTGTGTGTTAGAGAAGAGCACAGTGAGAGATAGCTGTGTGTGTTATAGAGAGAAGAGCACAGTGAGAGATAGCTGTGTGTGTTATATAGAGAAGAACACAGTGAGAGATAGCTGTGTGTGTTAGAGAAGAGCACAGTGAGAGATAGCTGTGTGTGTTAGAGAAGAGCACAGTGAGAGATAGCTGTGTGTGTTAGAGAAGAGCACAGTGAGAGATAGCTGTGTGTGTTTTAGATAGAGGAGCATATTGAGAGTTATGTGTCATATAAAGAAAGATACGAGATACTGAATTATCGGTGCCTAATACAGAGAGCAGCAACAGAATTCACTGTGTACCTGCTGCTTCCCTGCCATCTACTGATAACTGCTAATTGTTCTCATCATTAAACATGACAAATGTTGACATCTCCAATTGTCCTCTGACAAAATATCGGGATAATTGGCTGTCATTACACGTCACTAATTGCCACCAAATCAGTGTAATAGAGGGGCTGTTCTTGCTGTCTGACCGCAGGTGCATGTGATAAATCTGGGGCTGTTTTCTGTGCCTTAGTGCAATTTGTCACTCTCTATACCTCCAGATGTCACTTTAGCTATTTTCTGCCAGTTGAAACATATAGCTGAGGAGGAGCCAGTTATCTGATCAGACAATGCTCACTCCACACGTTCATTTTATTCCAGAATCTCTCATTCCTTATTCTGTGTTCGCTCATTACTGCCCTATTGACACCTCATCCTTTATTTCCTTGTATATATATTAAATTATCTTAAAACAAGATAATGCAGGGGCATAAGGAAAATCAAATTAAAATTGGAATTGGGATATATTCGTATGTCTCTCTCACTCATTCCTTCCCCTTCTCGTTCTCACGTCTATCCTATTTCAAACTTGAAATCGAAATATAGATTTATTAAAGACCGGGCGGACATGATTCGCTGTATTGAATTATGTCCGCTAGACCTCGCTAAATGCCGACAGCATACACTGTCGGCATGTATCATTGCAAAAGCATTTGTAGTGAAATGCTTGTGCAATGCCGCCCCCTGCTCACTGAGGGGTGTCAATTATCCCGATCGTATTGGATCGGGATGATTTCAGTCCATCACCTAAAAGGTGGCAGAGAAGATAAGGAGCAGCGGTCTTACAAGTTTTATGTTTTATTTTTGAAAGTATGCTCCATTAAAGTCTATGGGGAGAAGAAGTTAACATGGTCGCAATATTCAAAGTCCTGAAGTAAGCACGCGTCAGGTTTCACTCCCACGCAAACAATTTTACTTTCAAATTGTAATAGCCGTGCTTAACTGTCTGTGTTAAAAGTTTACTTCCATCTGTGTTTGCATGTGAGCCAAAGCGCTAAATAACGCTCCCCTTGTAATCTAGCCCTGAATGTATCGGCTGGCCGCTATGGGCCCCCAGCACTTGGACCCTGGTGCCACTGCCCCTGCTGCTCCAATGGTAGTTCCGCCCCTTCCTCTTCTGCTTCACAAGCCTCTCCTGTTTCATCAGCCTCTCCTGCTTCACCAGCTTCTTCTGATCAACCTCACCATCCTCTCCTGCTTCACCATTTATGGTTCCATTTGTGAAAGTAACATCTCACAGAAAGACTTGTTGCAACTTCACAACTGGAGATTTTCAGTATTCTAACAAATTGGTACTTGCGTCTCATCCATTTTTTATCTGCATCTATCACAGCTCGCCGCTGTCAAGGATAACACCATCAAATCCTTACAAAAAAAAAACAATTTAAACAGAAATATGATAATCAATGATTCTCTAGCTTCAAGAGAAATTGCAGTTCAGACTTCACAGGGGCTGAACTCACTGAATATTAAAAAAAAAAAAAGTGCGGAACTCTCAAGCACTGCAAGATCTTTCTTATTTCAATATCTGAAGCAGAGACAAGCCCAGTGCAATACAGCACTGTGTGATATAAGAGTTTTGTTACACTTCTGTGTTACTTTAACAAATTAGGATCATACTTTATATATTTATGTTTATATAAACAAATTACATTCCTCATTGAATTTGCTGCATTGTAAACTAAAACTGACACTTTCAGAATGTGTGAGGGAGATGACAGTTTCCTGGGCTGAATTTGGGAGTTCCCAGGGTATGTCTGAAGCTCTCTCACCAGTATTGTAAATATTTTTTGCAATTTCAAACAAGCAGGTCTCATTGATTTGTCTTGCCAGTTGTATGCAGGTAAAGTTTTCTCAAAATTCACAATACACTTATTTTAACTAATAGAAAAGTAATATATACTAAAATATAGACAAAAGCAAGTTTAATTGTAGTGAAAACATTTCAGTTTAATTTGTAATTGATGCAAACAGAGCCTTTTTATTAGCCCCAGGTTTCTCCAGTTACCTTCTTTCCCATGTGAAATTTTGTATACTAGAGTTCTTCATTGCTTTCTATGGAGGGCATCTTTCATCTCTATGGGATTTCAAGGTTCCTCCCTTTTTCTTAGAAAATTAAGTGAGTTCTGCCTCTGTGATGTCTGCTCTATAATCAGAATTTGTAAAATCACAATCCTAAATACACAGCTGTACACAAAATAAAATACAAAATAGAAAGTGCAAAGTTTAAATATAATAAAATGTAATCTGAAGTGTAAAGTGATATAAAAAAGAAAGCTCAATGTGTAAATGCATTAGAACTGTCATGTCATGCAGTGCTATATTAAACTGTGCTTGTCTCCCCTTCACATGCAGGGAATGCCCCTTGGAGAAGTAAAGCAAAATCTGCCTTTTGAATATTTCACTAGGGATCTCACAGTGCTGGAGAATCATTTTAGAATATCTCACCTGAGCGCAGAGGTTTTGAATATCTGGGCCTCTGTCTCCCTCTCTATAGCTCTCTGTATCTCCCTCACTACACACCTGTAACTAACCAACTCTAGAATCTCTTGTATATTGTATATGCATCTCTCCACTTCTCTATTACTCTGTACCTGTCTCATCACATCTGCATTTGTCTGTCCTCTCTGTCTATTCTTCCTGCCTATTTCTGTGTGTCTAGTTCTGTTCATTTGCTTTCTATCCCCATATCTCTTTCTTTTTCCATCTCTAAATAACATTCTCATTGCTTCTCTCTCTTTCTCCACCCCTGAGCTGACTTCCTCCCCATCCTTCGCTATCTGCAGCTCTCTGCTCTGCACACACCTTACCCATGCAAACAAAAGGATATGAAGAACAATAGAACCGCTGCTTTCCTTCTATTTGCCAAGTACAGAGAAGATGCATTTAACACTTAATCAAAATGGTTTGACAATGTAAAAATGAGGTTGCGTAATGCCATGATTGTTTTATAATGGATTCCATTTGGAACAGACTCTCCCTCATCTTTTTCTAATTGTTTTATTTTTCCGTTCCCTTTTCATATCACAAACTGTAGTGTCATTTGGCCTGTAGTTTTAGTTATTGCAAGGATTTTTATAGGAAGTAAATTGACCTAATTCTCAAGTATGGATCATTATGGGCCATTAAGATTGTGTTCCTAAAATTGTAGCAAGAGTCTGTTCAGAATTCAGGCTGGGTGAGTATGGGAATTTTGAGAAAGGCCCGTAATGTTTATTGGAATTCCCTTGCAAAATAATCTTTTGGAACTTTGGGTAAATCATTTTCTAAGCCATTCCAATCTATCCAAAGCACACCAGTACAAATGAATAAAGTTGCTCCAACTGGTATATAACAGAACAACCCACAAAATAGACAACAAAAATAAAACATAATAATATAAATACAGAAAAAGGGAAATTTCAATATGATTTTTGCAAGGATTTTCATAGACTATTATTTTAGGGACATGTTGCTCAATTTTTTTTCTTTTAAGGTATGGAAAGTCAAAATTAAACTTGCATGATTCAGATAGAACATGTCATTTTAAGAGACCTTTAAATTCACTTCTATTTTCAAATGTGCTTCGTTCTCTTAGTATCCCTTGTTAAAAAATGAATATGCACATATCATACACTAGTGGGAGCTGCTGCTAATTGGTGCCTGCACACATTTGTCTCTTGTGATTGGCTAAATATATATTTTCAGCTTCCTGTCAGTACTACAATGCTGTCCCTTCAGCAATGGATAACAAGAGAATGAAGAAAATTTGATAATAGAATTAAATTGGAAAGTTGTTTAAAATTGTATGTTCTATCCGAATCATAAAATAAAATTTTGGGGTTTATTATCCCTTTAATATGTAAATTAAATAGTGGCAGTTAAAAATGTTACAAATATTTTTTGTGTGAAAAGCGTAAAGTAAAAGTTGTTTAAATTCATATTGAAGCTAATAGGAAGTACATGATTGTGACTCTTCTGCTCACTAACAGGAAGTACATGATTGTGATTTTTCTGCTCACTAACAGGAAGTACATGATTGTGATTTTTCTGCTCACTAACAGGAAGTACATGATTGTAACTCTTCTGCTCACTAACAGAAAGTACATGATTGTGACTCTGCTGCTCACTCACAGGAAGTGCACGATGGTGACTCTTCTGCTCACTCACAGGAAGTGCACGATGGTGACTCTTCTGCTTACTCACAGAAAGTACACGATTGTGACTCTTCTGCTCACTCACAGGAAGTACATGATTGTGGCTCTTCTGCTTACTCACAGGGAATTCATGATTGTGACTCTTCTGCTCACTCACAGGAAGTGTATGATTGTGACTCTTCTGCTCACTCACAGGAAGTACATGATTGTGACTCTTCTGCTTACTAAGAGGAAGTGTATGATTGTGACTTCTGCTCACTCACAGAAAGTGTATGATTGTGACTCTTCTGCTCACTAACAGGAAGTACATGATTGTGACTTCTGCTCACTCACAGGAAGTACGTAATTGTGACTTCTGCTCACTAACAGGAAGTACATGATTGTGACTCTTCTGCTCACTAACAGGAAGTACATGATCGTGATTTTTCTGCTCACTAACAGGAAGTACATGATTGTAACTCTTCTGCTCACTAACAGGAAGTACATGATTGTGACTCTTCTGCTCACTCACAGGAAGTGCATGATGGTGACTCTTCTGCTCACTCACAGGAAGTGCACGATGGTGACTCTTCTGCTCACTCACAGAAAGTACACGATTGTGACTCTTCTGCTCACTCACAGGAAGTACATGATTGTGGCTCTTCTGCTTACTCACAGGGAATTCATGATTCTGACTCTTCTGCTCACTCACAGGAAGTGTATGATTGTGACTCTTCTGCTCACTCACAGGAAGTACACGATTTTGTCTCTTCTGCTCACTCACAGAAAGTGTATGATTGTGACTCTTCTGCTCACTCACAGAAAGTGTATGATTGTGACTCTTCTGCTCACTCACAGGAAGTACATAATTGTGACTCTTCTGCTCACTCACAGGAAGTACATGATTGTGGCTTTTCTGCTTACTCACAGGGAATTCATGATTGTGACTCTTCTGCTCACTCACAGGAAGTGTATGATTGTGACTCTTCTGCTCACTCACAGGAAGTACATGATTGTGACTCTTCTGCTTACTAACAGGAAGTGCATGATTGTGACTCTTCTGCTCACTCACAGGAAGTGCATGATGGTGACTCTTCTGCTCACTCACAGGAAGTGCACAATGGTGACTCTTCTGCTCACTCACAGAAAGTACACGATTGTGACTCTTCTGCTCACTCACAGGAAGTACATGATTGTGGCTCTTCTGCTTACTCACAGGGAATTCATGATTCTGACTCTTCTGCTCACTCACAGGAAGTGTATGATTGTGACTCTTCTGCTCACTCACAGGAAGTACACGATTTTGACTCTTCTGCTCACTCACAGAAAGTGTATGATTGTGACTCTTCTGCTCACTCACAGAAAGTGTATGATTGTGACTCTTCTGCTCACTCACAGGAAGTACATAATTGTGACTCTTCTGCTCACTCACAGGAAGTACATGATTGTGGCTTTTCTGCTTACTCACAGGGAATTCATGATTGTGACTCTTCTGCTCACTCACAGGAAGTGTATGATTGTGACTCTTCTGCTCACTCACAGGAAGTACATGATTGTGACTCTTCTGCTTACTAACAGGAAGTGCATGATTGTGACTCTTCTGCTCACTCATAGGAAGTGCATGATGATGACTATTCTGCTCACTCACAGGAAGTACATGATGGTGACTCTTCTGCTCACTAAAAGGAAGTACATGACTGTGGCTCTTCTGCTCACTCACAGGAAATTCATGATTGTTACTCTTCTGCTTACTTACAGGAAGTGCATGATTGTGACTCTTCTGCTTACTCACAGGAAGTACATGATTGTGACTCTTCTGCTCACTCACAGGAAACACATGATTTTGACTCTTCTGCTCACTCACAGGAAGTACGTGATTGTGACTCATCTGCTCACTAACAGGAAGTACATGATTACGACTTCTGCTCACTCACAGGAAGTACATGATTGTGACTCTTCTGTTTACTAACAGGAAGTACGTGATTGTGACTCTTCTGCTCACTCACAGGAAGTGCATGATGGCGACTCTTCTGCTCACTCACAGGAAGTACATGATTGTGACTCTTCTGCTTACTAACAGGAAGTGCGTGATTGTGACTCTTCTGCTCACTCACAGGAAGTACATGATTGTGACTCTTCTGCTCACTCACAGGAAGTATAAAGTTGTGGCTCTTCTGCTCACTCACAGGAAATTCATCATTGTGACTCTTCTGCTTACTCACAGGGAATTCATGATTCTGACTCTTCTGCTCACTCACAGGAAATGCATGATTGTGACTCTTCTGATAACTAACAGGAAGTACATGATTGTGACTCTTCTGCTCACTCAAAGGAAGTGCACAATTGTGACTCTTCTGCTCACTCAAAGGAAGTGCACGATTGTGACTCTTCTGCTCACTCACAGAAAGTATATGATTGTGACTCTTATGCTCACTCACAGGAAGTGCACGATTGTGACTCTTATGCTCACTCACAGGAAGTGTATGATTGTGACTCTTCTGCTCACTCACAGGAAGCATATGATTGTGGCTCTTCTGCTCACTCACAGGAAGTGTATGATTGTGAGTCTTCTGCTCACTCACAGGAAGTGTATGATTGTGACTCTTCTGCTCACTCACAGGAAGTACATGATTGTGACTTTTCTGCTTACTAACAGGAAGTACGTGATTGTGACTCTTCTGGTCACTATCAGGAAGTATATGATAGTGACTCTTCTGCTCACTCACAGGAAGTACATGATTTTGACTCTTCTGCTCATTGACAGGAAGTACATGATTGTGACTCTTCTGCTTACTAACAGGAAGTACGTAATTGTGACTTCTCTGCTCACTCACAGGAAGTGCATGATGGTGACTCTTCTGCTCACTCACAGGAAGTACATGATTGTGTGAATTTCTTTACATTTACAAGAGAACATTTTTTGAGTAGCATAGCCTTTAAAATAAAGTGACCAAAGCAAAATTTAAACATGGCAGCAAATTAATTAAATATTGATGATGATGTCTTCCAATGTGTTTTATTCATTTCAAGTTATGACGTGTAAGTGATAATTTTATATGATTTTAGATAATTTTATAATGATTTTTTTATAAATATACAAACACAAATAATTAATTCAATATTAACAATGATTGTCTAATATGGTTGAATGCCGGTTTTTCACTGAACAGTAATAGTAATTCTTGAGGTGTGAAATTAATAATTTCAAATAATTTTGATATATATTGTAATTAACAAATTTAAACTTCAAAACATTTCATTGTAATTATAAATGAACAATCTTATGTATTTGTTTATGTTGTGTTCAACTTTTATAATTTCAAAATGTAATTTGATCAGTATTTGTAACTAATTATTTAGAGCACAAAACTTTTTCACTACTTGCCATTGAACTCTATGAAGTTGATGATAAAATGAAATTGTATATTATGTAAATTAATTATTCACATATACAGTGAGGGAAAAAATTATTTGATCCCCTGCTGAATTTGTACGTTTACCCACTGACAAAGAAATTATCAGTCTATAATTTTAATAGTAGGTTTATTTGAACAGTGAGAGACAGAATAACAAAAAAAAAAAACGCATTTCAAAAAAGTTATAAATTGATTTGCATTTTAATGAGTGAAATAAGTATTTGTTTGACCCCTTTGCAAAACATGACTTAGTACTTGGTGGCAAAACCCTTGTTGGCAATCACAGAGGTCAGACATTTCTTGTAGTTGGCCACCAGGTTTGCACACATCTCAGGAGGGATCTTGTCCCACTCCTCTTTGCAGATCCTCTCCAAGTCATTAAGGTTTTGAGGCTGAAATTTGGCAACTCAGACCTTCAGCTCCCTCCACATATTTTCTATGGGATTAAGGTCGGAAGACTGGCTAGGCCACTCCAGGAGCTTAATGTGCTTCTTCTTGAGCCACTCCTTTGTTGCCTTGGCCGTGTGTTTTGGGTCATTGTCATGCTGGAATACCCATCCATGATCCATTTTCAATGCCCTGGCTGAGGGAAGGAGGTTCTCACCCAAGATTTGACGGTACATGGCCCCATCCATCGTCCCTTTTATGCGGTGAAGTTGTCCTGTCCTCTTAGCAGAAAAACACCCCCAAAGCATAATGTTTCCACCTCCATGTTTGACAGTAGGGATGGTGTTCTTGGGGTCATAGGCAGCATTCCTCCTCCTCCAAACACGGCAAGTTGAGTTGATGCCAAAGAGCTTGATTTTGGTCTCATCTGACCACAACACTTTCACCCAGTTCTCCTCTGAATCATTCAGATGTTTATTGGCAAACTTCAGACGGGCCTGTACATGTGCTTTATTGAGCAGGGGGACCTTGCAGGCACTGCAGGATTTCAGTCCTTCACGGCGTAGTGTGTTATCAATTGTTTTCTTAGTGACTATGGTCCCAGCTGCCTTGAGATCATTGACAATTCTGGGCTGATTTCTCACTGTTCACATGATCCTTAAAACTCTACGAGATGAGATCTTGCATGGAGCCCCAGACCGAGGGAGATTGACAATTATTTTGTGTTTCTTCCATTTGCGAATAATCACACTATCTGTTGTCACCTTCTCACCAAGCTACTTGGCGATGGTCTTGTAGCCCATTCCAGCATTGTGTAGGTCTACAATCTTGTCCCTAACATCCTTGGACAGCTCTTTGGTCTTGGCCATGGTGGAAAGTTTGGAATCTGATTGATTGATTGCTTCTGTGGACAGGTGTCTTTTATACAGGTAACAAGCTGAGATTAGGAGCACTCCTTTTAAGAGAATGCTCCTAATCTCAATTCGTTACCTGTATAAAAGACACCTGGGAGCCAGAAATCTTGCTGATTGATAGGGGTTCAAATACTTATTTCACTCATTAAAATGCAAATCAATTTATAACTTTTTTGAAATACGTTTTTCTGGATTTTGTTGTTGTTATTCTGTCTCTCGCTGTTCAAATAAACCTACCATTAAAATTATAGAATGATCATATCTTTGTCATTGGGTAAACGTACAAAATCAGCAGGGGATCAAATAATTTTTCCCCTCACTGTAGGGACTATAGCGTTTAAAACATGAATTGTAATTAGTGGGCACATAAGAAGCTAAATCCATTTGCATAACAAATATTACACTAAATAATATCGTATAATGAAAGGATGAAGCAGAATTTCCATAGTGCCTATTGAAACTACAAATTCTATTGTGTCCATAATTTATTTTGTGACTCTGATTTGGTCACTCACATGAAGTACCAAAATCTAAATGATTACGACGACTTCAGAGCTCTGGTTAACTGTTTCGCAAAACTAAAAAAGTTGCACAAAACACATCCAAAATACATCGCAAAATACAGTTACACTCATAATAACATTATCTAATAAAAAATATTAAAAACTAAATATTGCACACAAAATATATAAGGGCTCAAAGATATAAGATCTCAGGTGTTAGGGGAAAAAAAGGCAGCCAAAGGGCTTTAACATTGAGATACATATATATACATGTCTAAATATGTTCGACCATATCCCTCTAGGCACATTGGTCAAGGAATCCACGTCTGGTTTCCCCATCACAATTAGAGAGACTTTCCCTAGGGTCATAATACAAATACAAATACAAACAGAAAGAGAAGCAGTCTAACAGGAATGAACAACAACTCAGTGGCTTATTAATTCAATAGCTCAGTTACCAACTGGGAATAGCTTCTTTTAACCCAATTATGCTTTCACAGAGGAGGACTCTCCTTATGTATTTCAGTCTGATTAATCCTTACAAGTTCAGTCCAGTCCAAAATACGAGGCAATTCTCCTCTGAGCAAGGGAAATGGCAACTCCAGACAATCATTTCTGCCAGCTTTGGGCCTTGTCAGAGTCCACATTTAGTTCCCCCATCAAACTTAGCGAGACTTTCCCCAGGGTCATAATTCTATTTGCTGAAATTCTATTGGCTATTCAAATCAGCCAATAGAATTTCAGTAGCTCTCATCCTATTGGCTGATTTGAGCAGCCAATAGGATTTCAGTAGCTCTCATCCTATTGGCTGATTTTAATTTCAAAAATCAAATTGGCCAATAGGAATGCAAGGGACGCCATTTTGAAAAGGCTCCCTTGCATTGAAGATTCAGTGTACGGCGGTGTCTTCAAGGATGGACCCGCTCTGCGCCACCGGGATGAAGATAGAAGATGCCGCCTGGATGAAGATAGACGACGCCTGGATGAAGACTTCTCGCCGCCTGGATGTCCGGACTTCAGAAACTGTAAGTGGATCATCGGGGGTTAGTGTTAGGTTTTTTTTAAACTTTTTTTGGGTGTTTTTTTTTTTTTTTTAAATGAGGGTTTGGGCTTTTTTAAAAGAGCTAAATGCCCTTTTAAGGGCAATGCAAAAGAGCTAAATGCCCATACAAATGCCCTTTTCAGGGCAATGGGTAGCTTAGGATTTTGTTAGAGTTAGGTGTTATTTTTACAGGTAAAATAGCTGATTTCTTTAGGGCAATGCCCTACAAAAGGCCCTTTTAAGAGCTATTGGTAGTTTATTGTAGGCTAGGGTTTTTTTTTATTTTGGGGGGGCTTTTTTATTTTTATAGGGCTATTAGATTAGGTGAGCAGGCGTACAGACATCGCCAGAAATGACACCCCCCTGCTAGCGGCCGAATGGCCGCAAGTCTGCAGGGGGCGGCATTGCACCAGCAGCTCACAAGAGCTGCTGGTGCAATGCTGAATACGGAAAGCGTCTTGCTCTCCGCGTCTGTCGGACCTGATCCGCACTGTCAGATCAGGTCCGACAGACATATGATAAATAGGCCTCTTAGTGTAAACTTAGATTTTTTTAATTTCACAAGTAAGTTTTTATTTATTTTAAGATAGGGATATTATAATTACAATTTTAATTTAAAGTTAGGGGGTTATTAGGTTTAGGGGTTAATAGTTTAATTTAGTTTTTTGCGATGTGGGGGGCTGGCGGTTTAGGGGTTAATAGGTTCATTTAGTGGCGGTGATGTGGGAGGCCAGAGGTTTAAGGGTTAATAACTTTATTTAGTGGCGGCAGAATAGGGGTTAATATCTTTATTATAGTGGTGGCGATGTCAGGGAGCGGCGGAATAGGGGTTAATAACTTTTATTAGTGGCGGCAATGTCGGGAGCAGCAGATTAGGGGTTAATAAGTTTTAAATAGTTTGCGATGCGGGAGGGTGGTAAGATAGGGGTTAATAGGTAGTTTATGGGTGTTAGTTTACTTTGTAACATTTTAGTTATGAGTCTTGTGTAACAGTTTTGTTGCACAAAACTCATAACTGCTGCTCTCAGATGGCGGAAACGGATTGTGTCGGTATAGGCTGGAATGCTAGCATTTTAGCCTCACCGCACAACTTGTAATACCGGCACTATGAAAATCCCACGCATAAACGTCATTTTTTTGAGTGCGGGATTGACGTTGCGTCACAGGCAAAAATGCTTGCGGTACAGCTATACCGACAAGACTCGTAATGGCTGCGTTACTGTTTTAACGCTGAAATGGCCATTTTTTTCAGCGTTAAAACCATAACGCAAAACTCGTAATCTAGGTGTAAGTGTTGCTGATTCCAGGAGAACCCTACTTATCGGAATGCACAATGCCTACTATAAGTTTTGGTAGAGGAGAGTTTGGGGCTATTTTTCAGGATTTGGATTAGGTTCCTTAGTTCCAGTGAACTGTCGTCTTAATGCTACACGGTACAAATACATTTTAGACAATTGGGTGCTTCCAACATTGTGGCAACAGTTTGGGGAAGGCTCTTTCCTGTTCCAGCATGGCCTTGTTCTTGTACACAATCTCACCTGTAAAATATTCAAAACCTCTGAAATCAGTGTCTGAAGGTGGTCTTGCAGAGAGGCGTTTTATTATACGTCAATGGGTGACGATGCTGCTGATATATTCAAAGCAGCATTGCCACCTACATTGAAGATGTAATGAAAATGATCCCTTTTAAACATAACACATATGTACGAATGGCAGTCTGCAAGTATTGAAGGTATAACTGCAAGTATTAAAGGTATAACTGCAAGTATTGCAGTTATACCTTTAATACTTGCAGTTATACCTTTAATACTTGCAGTTATACCTTTAATACTTGCAGTTATACCTTTAAGTATTAAAGGTATAACTGCAAGTATTAAAGGTATAACTGCAAGTATTAAAGGTATAACTGCAAGTATTAAAGGTATAAGAAACTCTGTGATGGATCCTTTTTGAATATATCACCACATTGCGGCTGCTTCGATCATCAGGGCGATAGATATACTGTATATATTTAGAGAAAGAGCACCACATTATTGGGCTTTTCGTAGGAGATCTAGAAATTTGTCAAGCCAGGTGCAAGTGCATTATCGTACAATGCCCTGTATCAGTTGGGGGAGATGTGTGTGTTAAATTTTATATAAAAGGGAAATTTTTTCTTCCATAATTCAGATACAGCATGCAATTTTAAGCAACTTTCTAATTTACTCCTATGATTATTATTTTTTGTTCTCTTTGTATCTTTATTTGAAAAAGCAGGAATGTAAGTTTAGGAGCTGGCTCATTTTTGGTTCAGCACCGTGGGTAGCTCTTGCTGATTGGTGGCTACATTTAGTTTAAGTTGCTTAAAATTGCATGCTCTATCTGAATCTTGAAAGAATGTTTTTTTTGTTTCATATTTCGTTAAGAAAAGAATGTATGTGTGTTTGTATGTATATTTATATATATATACGTATGTACATATACATATATTAGTGTACAGTACACGCTACATTATTGCATTAGTAGGTGTTTGGCATTGCCAATTTTTAGTGCCCCCCAATTTTGGCTGTGGAATCCTGTGTGCCCCTTTTCGCTGGCAGGGGGTGTCAATCAACCGGATCATATTCGATCAGGCGGATTGATGTCCGCAGCCTCAGAGGAGGCGGATGAGTTAAGGATCAGCAGTCTTAAGACCGCTGCTTCTTAACTCCTGTTTCCGGTGAGCCTGAATGCTCGCACGGAAACAGGGATTTTTCGCCCCATTCGGGCCATGATAAATCGACCCCCTTTTATGAACTTGCTTGAACTTGCTATTAAAAAAAAAAAAGAAAAGAGGAAACTTGTCTCAGTTATACAAATCTGCATGTAAATCATGCTACAAACATTCCCCATTTGCTTGCAGATAAACTCACCAAGACATAGGCACATGCAGAATAAAAAAATCCACGTGTGCTTTACACCACTGATTTTTTTGTCCTAACACCCTACAACAACAATTACATATTACTGAAGCATAAACCGGAGCAAAATCACATATGTATATATTTTTACATACATAAAATGTAATTTTCCTTAAATACATTACAAATTAAACATATTTGTGCGGTTCATTCATATGTTTTTATGCTAATACAGATTTTACTTTTTCTTTCACGTGTAGGGTTGAGTCTTCTATTAGATTGCAATATGCATTTTTTATTGTGAAGATATACACGTGGCTTGTATGGACACAAATAGTAGGAAAACACGCAAGCGCTCAAACTGCAGATTTTGTTAATCAAGCTGTTTACCATTATACTAAGATTACAGAAAGTGAGACGGAGAGCCCCCACCCACCTTAATAAACATTAGTCACAATGTAAAGCTATTTTTATAATTTTAATTTTCCACAAAAGTGCATCCATTTTATACAATGCCTCTTAATTATAGCTTATTGATAAAAAAAAAAGACTTTGCTTTGTCCTTTTAATTAGAGGTGCATTTATGTCTATTCTAAATGTCAGATCTCCTCTTCATCCTGAATGCCTCAATTATCTGATGCCAGAGAGTTTCCCAGCTTACTAAATTAGGTATGTTTTTCGTGCACTGTTTATTTTAGTACAAATTGTGACTGGTCATATCTCTTCGTAGCATTACCCACAATGCTGCATGCACAATGTCTTCTGCAGGGTAAAGGAGGGGGTATGCATATTTGGGATGGTTACAACAACCCTTATCTGGTAACTAAAAGGACGTGATTTAAAAACAGGACCAAGATGCAGTTAAGAGGCAATTTTATTCTCTATTAACCCAAATCAATGGAAGGTTCCCATAAACCATTAGCCGCGAGGGCACGCAGCTCGAGGGGTTACATAAAGATGTCTTTCTGTTTATTAGCACTGACAGCTCTGGGAAGAGGAGAGTTTTGGGGAGAGGAGGAGGGGAAGTGATGTGAGCTGAAAGTTACATTCTTCTTTTATCTAGGAACAAAAATAGACAGAGGGATGGAGAAGAAAAGAGAATATACAAATTTGTAAAGAGAAAAATACAGATGAGGGGAGATACAGTGACAGAGACAGAGAGATGCGCAGACTGATAAAGTGTGAGAAGTAGAGATACAAAGAGAGAGAATGAGAGAGGTGCAGAGAGACAGAGTGAGAGAGAGAGTATTGCATTGTGATGCAGAGAGAGATATAAACAAAGGACAAACTAGAGGGCAAAAGAGTTATACAGAGAGAGAGAGAAAGATATATACAGTGTATATATATATATATATATATATATATATATACTGTACTGTATGTATATATATATATGTATATACACACACACATGTACAGTATATATATATATATATATATATATATACACACACACACACATATATATATACACACACATGTAAAGTATATATATATATATATATATATATATATATATATATACATACACACGCACATGTACAGTATATATATATATATATATATATATATATATATACACACACACACATATATATGTATATATATGTATATGCACACACACACACACATATATATATATATATATATATATATATATACACACATACACATATATATGTATATGCACACACATATATATTCTCAGAAGTATACAGCCCTTCTCACATGCATATTTGTATGCTAAGAACTACTTCTTTCACACATCCACAAAATTAAAACTCTGGAACTCGATATGGGGTTGACTACCAGCCAGTATTTTACTCACATGAGCCCAGATTACAAGTGGAAATAATATTGCTAACAACGACTGCGCTATCAATATTGCTCATCCACGCTAAAATTAGCATGCAAATTGATATTACAAATCCATGGTAAAACTGAAATACCAGAGAATGTTTAGAGCAGCGACATCCCTTTAGTGAGCCCAACACTTTCAATGGATATCACGACTGCGCTAAACATCGCTCATGTTACAAGTTGAAAGTTATGGGTTGCGCTCGAGTGCAGTACAAAATAGTGCTAGAAAAATTTGTGTAACTTGATACCTGAAGTAACGTATGCTGGCCTACACCCGTCCTCCCAGCTTGAGAGATGAGCTGGTAAGGGCTGATGTGGGTAGTTTGAAAAAAGTAGAATAGGGTATATATCTACAAAAAATATTGAATGTTTGGGCTGTTCTTGTTGCAGCAGCCTCATAAAAGGAAACAATTTTTACCATCCTTAAACTGGTAAGTAATTTAATATTAATGGCTATTATACTTCTAATGCTTAATTTGTGGTGTACTTAGTTAAATGCCTGTGTGGCATAATATACATTGGAGAGATGACACAGAGTACGCAATAGAATTGTGCAGCCCAAATCCAGCATTAGAAGCAAAGATCAGGATGCCCCAGTTGCATGTAATTTTTTGGAGGTGGGACATTATATTTCCCAACTTAGGTTCTAGATAATTATTATTATTATTTATTATTATTATCGGTTATTTGTAGAGAGCCAACAGATTCCGCAGCGCTATAAACAAAATGTGTGAGTATAGGGGTAAGGGTAGAAGAGAGGGAGGGGAGTAACTGTGAGGGGATAGGGTCAAGGGGACAGGTAGTGAGGTGCAAGCGCAGTATAAGTGCAGAAATGTCTTCCTCAGTAACAGGGGAGAAAGAGCTAAGTTTATGGCTATGTGGGTTGTGGTTGATTGTGAGCGTTTGAAGGGGTGAGAGAATGGAAGTATGTTGTGAGCTGATTTCATTTCTGATAGAGTCGATTTTGTTATTAAAGTGGCTGGCAAAGTCTTGAGCTGACAGAGAAGTTGTATTAGGAGGTGAGGGTGGGCTGAGAAGAGTATTGAAAGTGGGGAACAGACGTTTTGGGTTTGAAGAAAGAGTAGAGAAGTAATGTTGCTTATAGAGATTAAGGGCAGAATAGTAGGAGTTCAAGATGAATTTGTAATGAAGAAAATCAGCTGAACTCAGAGATTTTCTCCAGTGCCGCTCAGCAGTACGGGAACATCTGTGTAGGTACCGTGCCAGAGGGGTATGCCAGGGCTGAGGATGAGTGTGTGATTTCCGAGCTATGGTAAGAGGGGCCAGATTGTCAAGGACGGATGTAAGGGTGGAATTATAGTGTCAGATAGATTGGTCAGGGCAGGAAAAGGAGGAGAAGGATGAGAGTAGTGGTTCGAGGGAATTAGCAAGCTGTTGCTAATCTAATGACATAGTGCTTCTGTGAAGTTTGGTGTGAGGAGTAGAAGGAGGGAGAGTTGTAGGGAGGGATGATATGTTGCAAGTGAGGAGATGGTGGTCAGGGGAGTTTGTGAAGTTTGAAATAGTGCATCGATAGCTAAAGATCAGGTCAATGGGAGAATCAGTCCATTGTGACAAACCGAAAGAGGAAGTGAGTTATAGAAGTTGTTTTGCAGAGGAGGCAGTGGGATTGCCAAGAGGGATGTTGAAGTCGCCAAGAATGAGGGCAGGGGTGTCTGAGGAAAGAAGGTAAGGTAGCCAGGCAGCCAAGTGATCTAGAAATTGAGTTGAGGAGCCAGGGGGTCGGTAAATGACTGCAACACGTATAGAGAGGGCAGAGAAAAACCAAATCATGTGGATTTTTCGAATTAGGAAAATGTGAGGGAAGAGATGGGATGTATTGTTGAAAGGTGCAACGAGAGAAAAGTAAAATACCTACACCACCTCCATGTCTATTACCAGACCTAGGAGTGTGGCTGAAGTGGAGACCCCCATGTGACAGAGCAGCAGTAGATGCTGTGTCTAGGTGAGCGAGCCAGGTTTCTGTTAGGGCCAGCAGGTTGAGGGAGCCGGAGATAAAGAGGTCATGTATAGAAGTGAACTTGTTGCAAACATAGCAAAAGTTCCAGAGTGCACAAGTGAAAGGGGTAGCGGCTTTAGGTGCAAGAGGAATGTGAGTAAGGTTGCCAGAGTTTTGTTTTTTGAGTCTATGGAACGGTACACATGGATGTGCACGGCTAGGAAGTTGTTGGGGGCCAGGATTAGGGGAGATGTCACCAGCAGTTAGTAAAAGCAAGAGGGAGAGGGATATGAGATGAGATACAGATTTGCAGTAATGAGACAAGGTGCAGAGGGGAGAGAGAGTGTTTAGTAATAGGTAAAGTTCATGAGTACAATAGTAAGGTGAGTTTAAGAGAGATGGGCTAATGAACAGTGCAGGTTGATAGGGAGAAGCAATAATTGAATAATGTAGTTTGTTATAGAGACAAGGTAGCAAAAAGGGATATGAATATATTGAGCATTTTTACAAAAGTGGGAACCAATTAAACACATAAGACAAAGTATTACAGTAGCAATTACATAAGGAAACAATGAGATACATAAAACATAATATTATAAAAGTACTTGCCTTATGTCTTGCCCAAACCTTGTTTAATTATTGTATAATTATTTTCTTAATGCCTCACTTATAAAATGTTCACTTGTGAACATATGTTGTTGTAGCAATGCACAGCCCAGTACAATGCACATCCCAAGCTAATGTTAAATATATAGGCAGGAAAGTCAGCTGTGTCCACTAAATTACTTGATTGATAAAACAAAGACAAATGAAGGGCCAATTGGAAAGTTAGATTCTGGTCTGGTCAGTTAAGTAAACAGACAGTAACATTTGGAAGAGGTTGAAACTATGGCATAAGACAGCTATAAATTTAAGAATAATAGCAAGTATTGAGGGATTGAACATCACATGGCATTAACAAAACATTAGAAGAAAGACATTGGATAACAGTACAACAAATGCAGGACTAAATTAACAACCTAAAATCATTTGCTCAATATACATATACACATACCAAAAGAGAGTTACAGGAGAGGAAAAAACACCAGAGTGCAGTGAATAGTTTGCAGATTGACAGGGACTCTATTCACGTACCAAAAGAGAGTTACAGGAGAGGAAAAAACACCAGAGTGCAGTGAATAGTTTGCAGATTGACAGGGACTCTATTCACATACCAAAAGAGAGTTACAGGCGAGGAAAAAAACACCAGAGTGCAGTGAATAGTTTGCAGATTGACAGGGACTCTATTCACGTACCAAAAGAGAGTTACAGGAGAGGAAAAAACACCAGAGTGCAGTGAATAGTTTGCAGATTGACAGGGACTCTATTCACGTACCAAAAGAGAGTTAAAGGAGAGGAAAAAACACCACAGTGCAGTGAATAGTTGATTGGGTTCCCATCCAAAAAAGGGAGTGGTAACAGGAAAATTATTTAGAAAAAAAAAAAAGGTTTTCTGGATACATAAATTGGATGTATTAACCCCAAAAGGGATGAACAGAGATTTAGATTTTAATTTATTTTTATAAAATGGATTTATGCTTTGTATCTGTATATGAATTTGTATTCTGTGTTATTTTTATTATCACCAGTAGGGGGAGTATCCTCCTGTTATAAACTTTAGGTGACATTTAAAGGGACACTGAACCCAAATTTTTTCTTTCGTGATTTAGATAGAGCATGACATTTTAAGCAACTTTCTAATTTACTCCTATTATCAAATTTTCTTCATTCTCTTGGTATCTTTATTTCAAATGCAAGAAGGTAAGTTTAGATACTGGCCCATTTTTGGTGAACAACCTGGGTTGTTCTTGCTGATTGGTTGATAAATTCTTCCACCAATAAAAAAGTGCTATCCAGAGTTCTGAACCAAAGAAAAAAAAAAAAAAGCATAGATGCATTATTTTTCCAATAAAGATAGCAAGAGAACGAAGAAAATTGATAGTAGGAGTAAATTAGAAAGTTGCTTAAAATGGCATGCTCTATCTGAATCACAAAAGAAAAAAGTTCAGTGTCCCTTTAAGGAGTTAATATGGGTGAAGCGATGCACCTGTGTGACATGCAGCATACAACTTTAGGGTCATGAATAAGGGCAAGTTGCCCGAAACGTAGTCCTTCTGTCTGTACCTGCTCCATTGTGATTAAATAAAGTGAGTTTTCAAGTATTTGGCGGGGCTGCCAGCTTGGATTTTTTTATATAATTATCAGTGTAACTGAAACCTGGGAGGATGATTCACATGACTGGGCAGTTAACTTAGAGGGTTATATTTTATTTAGGTGGGACAGGAGTAATAAAATGGTTGGAGGAATTTGGATGTATATTGAATAAACCTGACCTTAAACCTACAAAAAAGGCAAGATATTTATGATGAAAGAGGAGATAATGTAGAAACCCTGTGCGTTGAAATAAAGAGTGTGTGTGTGTGGGGGGGGGGGGGATCCTAATTTTTTTTAATAGGAAGTGGAACATGCTACAAGCTCCCCAATATTAGTGGCATGGAGGAAACTCAACTACTAATGCAAATAGGTAAGGCTTCTAATAACAGTGCTGTAATTATGGGATATTTTAACTACCCTGACCTAAACAGGACCAATGAAACTAGTAATACAGCTAATGGATATTTTTAAATGTTCTCAGTGTTAACTTTATGTCACAATTAACAGAGGAGCCAACTGGGAATAAAGCTATATTTGATTTAGTGCTATAAAACCATACAGATATAGGGGCATATTTATCAATTTGCGAGCGGACATGATACGAAGTAGCGTATCATGTCCCACCGCACATCAATAAATGCCGACAGAATACGCTGTCTGCATTTATCATTGCACCAGCAGTTCTTGTGAACTGCTGGTGCAATGCCGCCCCCTGCAGATTCGCGGGCAATCAGCCGCTAGCAGGGGGTGTCAATCAACCCGATCGTATTCGATCGGGTTTATTTCTGTCCGCGGCCTCAGAGCAGGCGGACAAGTTATGGAGCAGCAGTCTTTAGACCGCTATAGCTACATACGGAGGTTGATAAATATGCCCCATAATATCAAACATAGTAGTCAAAAAACATTTGGATAACAGTGATCATAACATGGTCACATTTTAAATCATTTTCTATAAGCAGTGTTATAAGGGTTCAACTAAGACTTAATTTTAAGAAAGTAAAATTCAATGATTTAAGGAAATCGTTAAATAACATAAATTGGGACAAAGTATTCTTTAATAAAAATACAGAGGATAAATGGATAACATTTAAAACTTTGTTAAATAAATATATATTATAACACATACCACATGGTTATAAAAGTAAAAGAAATAAATCCAAGCCAATGTGGTTAAATAAAAATGTGTTAAGAGAAATTAGGGCATTTAAATTATTCAAAGAAAATAGTAGAGACTCAACATACCAAATATCTAAGGAATGTAATAAAAAAAGCAATCAAATTAGCCAAAAAAATTAATAATTGCAAGTCAAACCCTAAAAGGTTTTTTAATTACATAAATGGCAAAAAATCTAAGTAGGACAATATAGGTACATTAAAATGTGTAAAGGGTAGCATGATTAACAGTGACAGGGAGAAGGCTGAGGTACTAAACCAGTTCTTTTCTTCAGTATACACAAGAGAGGAACCAATGGGAGATACTTTGAAACAAACTAGAACATACAAGCCCTTACCATTAACTGGGTTATCTCTAGAGGATATCAGGAAAAACAGTATAATATTAAGGTAAACAAAACTCCAAGCCCAGATGGAACTTAGCACTGTTATAGCCAAACCTCTACTCTTAATTTTTCAAGACTTATTATTCTCAGGCATAGTACCCCAGCCCCAGGACTGGCGCAAAGCTGATGTAGTGCCACTTTTAAAAAAAAAGGAAGCAGGGCTGATTCACGAAGCTATAGACCAGTTAGTCTGACATTATTAGTGGGGAATATACTTGAAGGGATTATAAAGGATTATATTGATGAGAATATTAGTATAAACAAGATTATGAGTTCAAATCAGCATGGTTTCATGAGAAATCGATCATGTCAAACTAATCTAAATAGATTCTATGAGGAAGTAAGTAAAAATATAGATAAAGGGGAATCAGTTGATGTGATATACTTAGATTTTGCAAAGGCATTTGATACAGTGTCACATGAGAGATTAATGCACAAAATTAAGGGACTGGGAATAACTGGAAATGTTAGCTCATGGATAAATAACTGGATAAAAGATAGGGAGCAATGAGTAGTAGTGAGTGGAACATATTCAGATTGGACAAAGGTAATCAGGTAATCAGTGAAGTCCCCCAGGGATCAGTACTGAGCCCTGTTCTTTTTAATATTTTTTAATAAATTGGAGCAAGGATTAAATAGCAACATCTCTATTTTTGCAGATGATACAAAGTTGTGTAAGGTCATTGGGTCAGTGTAGGATGAACTTGCTTTACAAAGGGATCTACAAAAGTTAGAAGAATGAGTGGGTAAATGGGAAATGAGATTTAATACTGGTAAATGCAAGGTTATACATTTTGGAATTAAAAATAAACAGGCAACCTATTATTTAAATTGTACTAGACTTAGCAAAAAAGAGGAGGAAAGGGATATGGGAGTAGTAATAGATAACAAGCTAAAGATGGGTGCACAAAGCAGGGCAGTGGCTTCTAAGGCTAATAAGATACTAGCATATATTAAAAGAGGCATTGATGCAAGGGAGGAAAGCATAATTCTGTCACTATATAAATCCCTGGTAAGACCTCACCATGATTATGGAGTGCTGTTCTGTGTACAGATCTCAAAAAAGACATTGCAGACTTAGAAAACATTCAGTGAAGGGCCACAAAGCTAATAAAAGGAATGAAGAATTTAAGCTACGAGAAGAGGTTAGCTAAACTGGGTCTGTTTTCTCTAGAAAAAAAAGTGCTTGAGAGGTGAGATGATTACTTTATATAAATATATTCAAGGCCCATATACAGAGATGGCAGAAACTTTGTTTGTGACAAGAGGTCACAATTTAAGGCTGGAGGAAAGGAAATTTAATCTCCTGCAGCATAAATGTTTTTTCACTGTAAGCGCAATCAAATTGTGGAACACATTACCTAAGTAGGTAGTAAATGCCAATACCTTAGATACATTTGTAAATGGTTTAAATACATTTCTGACTTGAAACAGAATTCAAGGATATGATTGCTTGTGTTACATGGGTCACCTTTTTAATAGGATTAATTTAAGATCAACTGGAGCTTTTTTATAAGTATATTTATATTTGTATAGGTTGAACTCAATCTACTATGTTACTGTGTTATTTTAGGTATTTTATCTAATTTAAAATGTAGTTATTTTTATTGTTATTTCTAAAAATAACTACATTTAAAATTATATACAATACTTAAAATAATATGCATTATACATGACAAAGTATATAATTTTAACATTGTATATACATGTAGTGACGTAGCTCCTATAGTTATAATAGGGACGTTTTTTGTATACTTTAATAGTCAGGTAGATTGTCCACATTATGTAGGTGTAGGAGTTCTGTAGAAGTTAGCAGGGTGTTCCAGGGGAGTATAGGGAAGACATTACGTAGGTGTAGGAGTTCTGTAGAAGTTAGCTGGGCGTTCCAGGGGAGTATAGGGAAAACATTACGTAGGTGTAGAAGTTCTGTAGAAGTTAGCAGGGTGTTCCAGGGGAGTATAGGGAAGACATTACGTAGGTGTAGGAGTTCTGTAGAAGTTAGCTGGGAGTTCCAGAGGAGTATAGGGAAGACATTACATAGGTGTAGGAGTTCTGTAGAAGTTAGCTGGGCATTCCAGGGGAGTATAGGGAAGACATTACGTAGGTGTAGGAGTTCTGTAGAAGTTAGCTGGGTGTTCCAGGGGAGTATAGGGAAGACATTACGTAGGTATAGGAGTTCTGTAGAAGTTAGCTGGGAGTTCCAGAGGAGTATAGGGAAAACATTACGTAGGTGTAGGAGTTCTGTAGAAGTTAGCTGGGCATTCTAGGGGAGTATAGGGAAGACATTACGTAGGTGTAGGAGTTCTGTAGAAGTTAGCTGGGTGTTCCAGGGGAGTATAGGGAAGACATTACGTAGGTGTAGGAGTTCTGTAGAAGTTAGCTGGGTGTTCCAGGGGAGTATAGGGAAGACATTACGTAGGTGTAGGAGTTCTGTAGAAGTTAGCTGGGTGTTCCAGGGGAGTATAGGGAAGACATTATGTAGGTGTATGAGTCCT
The DNA here is from genome assembly GCF_027579735.1 of Bombina bombina. Classification (NCBI taxonomy): domain Eukaryota; kingdom Metazoa; phylum Chordata; class Amphibia; order Anura; family Bombinatoridae; genus Bombina; species Bombina bombina. The sequence continues at coordinate 384,717,908 of NC_069505.1, forward strand.
GTAGAAGTTAGCAGGGCTTTCCAGGGGAGTATAGGGAAGACATTACGTAGGTGTAGGAGTTCTGTAGAAGTTAGCAGGGCGTTCCAGGGGAGTATAGGGAAGACATTACGTAGGTGTAGGCGGTGTGTGGGAGTTAGCTGTGCATTTCAGGTGAGTGTAGCTAAGACATGACATAGGTGTAGGCGGTATTGGGAAATTAGCCAGGCATTCCAGGGGGAGTATCCTGTACTTTGATTGAAATACATATATATATACAGGGAGTGCAGAATTATTAGGCAAGTTGTATTTTTGAGGATTCATTTTATTATTGAACAATGACCATGTTCTCAATGAACCCAAAAAACTCATTAATATCAAAGCTGAATAGTTTTGGAAGTAGTTTTTAGTTTGTTTTTAGTTATAGCTATTTTAGGCGGATATCTGTGTGTGCAGGTGACTATTACTGTGCATAATTATTAGGCAACTTAACAAAAAACAAATATATACCCATTTCAATTATTTATTTTTACCAGTGAAACCAATATAACATCTCAACATTCACAAATATACATTTCTGACATTCAAAAACAAAACAAAAACAAATCAGTGACCAATATAGCCACCTTTCTTTGCAAGGACACTCAAAAGCCTGCCATCCATGGATTCTGTCAGTGTTTTGATCTGTTCACCATCAACATTGCGTGCAGCAGCAACCACAGCCTCCCAGACACTGTTCAGAGAGGTGTACTGTTTTCCCTCCTTGCAAATCTCATATTTGATGATGGACCACAGGTTCTCAATGGGGTTCAGATCAGGTGAACAAGGAGGCCATGTCATTAGATTTTCTTCTTTTATACCCTTTCTTGCCAGCCACGCTGTGGAGTACTTGGACGCGTGTGATGGAGCATTGTCCTGCATGAAAATCATGTTTTTCTTGAAGGATACAGACTTCTTCCTGTACCACTGCTTGAAGAAGGTGTCTTCCAGAAACTGGCAGTAGGACTGGGAGTTGAGCTTGACTCCATCCTCAACCCGAAAAGGCCCCACAAGCTCATCTTTGATGATACCAGCCCAAACCAGTACTCCACCTCCACCTTGCTGGCGTCTGAGTCGGACTGGAGTTCTCTGCCCTTTACCAATCCAGCCACAGGCCCATCCATCTGGCCCATCAAGACTCACTCTCATTTCATCAGTCCATAAAACCTTAGAAAAATCAGTCTTGAGATATTTCTTGGCCCAGTCTTGACGTTTCAGCTTGTGTGTCTTGTTCAGTGGTGGTCGTCTTTCAGACTTTCTTACCTTGGCCATGTCTCTGAGTATTGCACACCTTGTGCTTTTGGGCACTCCAGTGATGTTGCAGCTCTGAAATATGGCCAAACTGATGGCAAGTGGCATCTTGGCAGCTGCACGCTTGACTTTTCTCAGTTCATGGGCAGTTATTTTGCACCTTGGTTTTTCCACACGCTTCTTGCGACCCTGTTGACTATTTTGAATGAAACGCTTGATTGTTCGATGATCACGCTTCAGAAGCTTTGAAATTTTAAGAGTGCTGCATCCCTCTGCAAGATATCTCACTATTTTTGACTTTTCTGAGCCTGTCAAGTCCTTCTTTTGACCCATTTTGCCAAAGGAAAGGAAGTTGCCTAATAATTATGCACACCTGATATAGGGTGTTGATGTCATTAGACCACACCCCTTCTCATTACAGAGATGCACATCACCTAATATGCTTAATTGGTAGTAGGCTTTCGAGCCTATACAGCTTGGAGTAAGACAACATGCATAAAGAGGATGATGTGGTCAAAATACTAATTTGCCTAATAATTCTGCACTCCCTGTATTGAAAATCCAGAGAGGGAACAAAAAATAGCGCTCCAAGCCCAGAAAAAAAGTTAAAAGTTCAGCTTTATTCCAACATGATTAAAAGCATACAAAAATATGTAAAAAGTGGTCAGCACAGTTGTGCAAAATACAAGTAAGAGAACAGGTGCAAAAAACAGCAAACGTTTCGTGCTTCACGCACTTGATCACTGCAGTGATCAAGTCCGCCCCTTTTATTAGAATATATCTATCGATGCTTCGAATACCAGGGCCAGAATGAGAACCAACAGAAATATTTTGTGATCTCTCCCTTACTCATGCTAAAAAAATCAATACAAATCTATTCATACCACCAGAGGGCACGCTAACCAATTTCTTTCATTAACACTTTAAAGAGACATGAAACCAAAACATTTTCTTTCATAATTTAGGTAGAACATAAAATATTAATAAACTTTCCAGTTTACTTCTACAATCAAATTTGCTTCATTCTCTTGGTATAATTTGTTGAAGAAGCAGCAATACCGGTTTCTAACTGAACACATGGGTAAGCCAATGATAATCCACCAATCAGCAGCTAAAACCTAGGTTCTTTACTTCTCCTGAGCTTTCCTAGATAAACCTTTCAGCAAAGGATAACAAGAGAAGGAAGCAAATTAAATAATATAAGTAAATTATAAAGTTGTTTAAAATCACATGCTCTTTCTGATTCATGAAAGAAAAAAATGTGGGTTTCATGTCCCTTTAAGTGCCAATATTATCACTGCCCCTAGTGGAAGCATAAAACTTTATCACATAAGAACTGTGCACAAACCTAAACCTAAAAACAAATTAGCGCATTTACATGTCTGAGCCTAACTCAGCTTCAAACCCGCACACACAAATAGAAACCCGAACTGTCCAGGGCATTCCTGGACAGGTGGCAACTATACTTTTCATCATTCTATTGTTTTTCTTCCTGCAGCTTTATTCAAGCCTATTTTCTTATTTTACCCCATCTAAAGTGCTGTTTAGTGAAGTTCTGAATCTTCACACTGGATGCCGCCATCTTGGAATTGATGTATTCTTGTACCCTATGACAGAAGCAGTGCACATTCACATATTAGGGATATTGTTATCTTCTTGCCGTATAACACACTTCAGTTTAGTGTTTACACTACAGAGCGTGAGCTGCACAATTTTTTTGCGGTGGCGGTATAAGGTAGAGCTGTCAAAATGCCAGCAGCGTCAGTGCTTCAGTCACAGGATGCAACAATGCGTAAAATAATGCTCATATTTTTAATTGAAATTTGAGAGAAATGTTGTCAGTAGTTTTTTTTTTTTATAAAATAAAACAAAAATGTTAATTTTACTCAAACACATACCTATAAATCGTAAAATCAGAGAAACTGATCATTTTGAAGTGGCCTCCAGCCAGCAACATATTTATTGACACTTCGGAGCCCCATCATTTCCGGCTCACCTAAAACGGAAGTTAAGAAGCCGCGGTCGCTCCTTAACCTGTCCAGCACCTTTTAGATTGCGGAATAACATCATCTGGATCCGATCTGGATGATTGACAGCCCCTGCTAGCAGCCGATTGCCCGCCAGTGAGCAGGGGTGAAATTGCACTAGCATTTCACCAGAAAAGCTTGTGCAATGTTAAATGTGGACAGCGTATGTTGTCCGCATTTAGCGATCTCGAGCGAACATGATTCGCTACAGCAAATCATGTCCGTTCGAGATTTAGTAAATCTACCCCTACTGCTCAGTGATTTCATTGTGTATAAATACTTCTATGAGTAATGTTTATACTCCTGTCTACTGATCCGTGCCCCTAATGCTGTCTCCCAGCTGCTCTCAGAGTATTGTCTAGATAATTCCCCCAGCCCCCAACCACTGGATACTATGATTATTACTGTAATTCTATAGCTCAAAGCTCAATCAATTCTCTGCTCACTTGGGGAACTATCCTACATGAAAGAGTGTCACTTCCTGTCAATAGCAATCAGCAACATTCTGCAAGAGGATTATTGTGGGATTCATTCTCAAATAAGGCACCAACACACCCTGCAGCGAAGTACAATGGAGTCAACAGAGTGTGTAACTTCCTGTTTGTCTCAGGTATAGACACAGCCAAGATGAATGTTTTTGTGGTTCATGCCTGGATGTGTTAATTTAACATTGATTTTTTTCTTTTCTTTTCACTGCATCATAGACACTTAAATCTGATTGTAAGCTCTGGGGGAGAGATACAAATTCACACTGAGATCAGGATATCAAACTAA